>NC_039280.1:7577451-7877451 GCF_003368295.1 Carassius auratus
GATTATGGTGAACAGTAAATCTCAGTGCCGTGCTCATGCTTCAGGGGAATGGAGCAGGTTTGTTATGTTTTTCTAGAAAAGTGTAGCAAATGCATTGCACAGAGAGGGTAAACTGAGATCAGCCAACACAGACCAACACATCAGCTGAGCTCAACAGATGACACGGTCACCACCACACCAAATCTAGCCTGTAGAGTCAGACAAACAGCAGAGTTGCTTAAGAAATACACTCACTGGCAACTTTATTAGGTACACCTTGTTAGTACCAGGTTGCACCCACTTTTGCCTTCAGAACCGCCTTAATTCTTCGTGGCATAGATTCAACAAGGTGTTGGAAACATTCCTCAGAGATTATGGTCCATATTGACATGATAGCATCACGCAATTGCTGCAGATTTGTCGGCTGCACATCCATGATGCGAATCTCCCATTCCACCACATTCCAAAGCAGCTCTATTGGATTGAGATCTGGTGACTGTGGAGGCCATTTGAGTAAAGTGAAGTCATTGTCATGTTCAAGAAACCAGTCTGAGATGATTTGAGCTTTGTGACATGGTGCATTATCCTGCTGGAAGTAGCCATCAGGAGATAGGTACACTGTAGTCATAAAGGGATGGACATGGTCAGCAAAAATACTCAGGTAGGCTGTGGCGTTTAAACAATGCTCAGTTGGTACTAAGTGTGCCAAGAAAATATCTCCCACACCACCATCAGCCTGAACCATTGAGATAAGGCAAGATGGATCCACACTTTCATGTTCTTTATTCCAAATTCTGACCCTACCATTTGAATGTTTTTCCAATCTTCTATGGTCCAACTTTGGTGAGGCTGTGCGAATTGTAGACTCTGTTTCCTGTTCTTAGCTGACAGGAGTGGCACCCGGTGTGGTCTTCTGCTGCTGTAGCCCATCTGCTTCAGGGTTAGAAGTGTTGTGCATTCAGAGATGGTATTCTGCATACCATGGTTGTAACAAGTGGTTATTTGAGTTACTGTTGCCTTTCTACCATCTCTAACCAGTATGCCCATTTTCCTTTAACCTCTGACATCAAGACATTTACAGCCACACAACAGCCGCTCAATGGATATTTGTAAACTCTGGAGATGGTTGTGCATGAAAATCCCAGTAGATCAGCAGTTTTTTTTAAAACTAAGACCAGCCCGTCTGGCACCAACAACCATTCCACATTCAAAGTCACTTAAAGCTCCTTTCTTCCCCATTCTGATGCTTTGATGGTTTGAACTTCAGCAAGTCATCTTCACCACATCTAAATGCCTAAATGCATTGAGTTCCTGTCATTTTGTGTTACCAAAATGTCAATTTGTGTTACCAAGCAATTGAACAGGTGTACCTAATAAAGTGGCCGGTGAGTGTATACCTGTAACATTGGCTAAAAATACTTGTGAATAGTGTTTGGGGTTTATGTCACACGCTTTAAACTCTATTGTTTTTATATAACTAATAGCTTCTCTAAACCTTATTTATTCTCTTGAATTGGGCAAAATGTTTACATAATAAAGTTGGCAATGCATTAGAACCTTTTGGATGAATCTCCAGTTACAGATCATACAGGACTATTTATCCCTGACAGTTCTGTACTAACAGGATATGATAGTTTGATAAAAATGGCAGGGACATTACTTTCAGATTGAGCAACCCTTGAGAACAATGTTTACTGGCATTAGAGTAAGAGCCCTGCATGTTTTGATTAGCTTTCTTGTTTAAACCACAAGCTTGTTAGAGCAAAGACAGAATGTTAACAATGGAGATCGCATCATTGAGCCAAAATGCTTTACGTAAGCTTAAATTATTCCATTGATATTTGGAGATTCAAATAAATCCACTGGTTCCAAGGGAGATAAATTGTTGTTTCAAACATGTTTCATTATATAAAATTATTGATGTGGCACCGTATCCTGTTGACTTTTTACATTGGCCTCATATTTAAAGTTTTTTTTCAACGCTATAAAATCATATAGTGGCATTTAACGTTGATGGAAAAATCAGTGAAGCCTGAGCTTTCAACCTATACATTGAAAAAAGCCCCTTAAAACCCTTATAGAATTAACTGATATGAAATGCACTACTGCTCAAAAATGTGTCTAGACAGTGTAGAGGCTGTGACAATGTTTTATTATTATGCAAAAATAAGCAATGAAGCAATATTGTTTAAAAATATTATATTTTATTAAGCAAGGATGCATTAAACTGATAAAACGTTACAATAAAGAATCTTATCCTGTTACAAAAAAACGTTTTTCAAACAAATGCTGTTCTAATGCACTTTTTAAAGAATCCTGAACTCTTCAAAGAACTCTGAAAACAAGCATAATGGTTTCCATGATAATAAATAAGAAACATTTCTTGAGCAGCAAATCAGCACATTAGAATTTTTAATAAAGAATTCAACTTTGCATCAATAAATGCTATATTTAAGGCATCTGAAGACATTCAGAAAGAAGCATTATTCAAAAACCTTTTTCTGTTAAAAAATCTGGAATACATGAGAGTGAGTAAATGATGACATTTACATTTTTTTTGGTGAACTATCCCTTCAAGCATAAACCTAATCAGATTAAATGCAGTACTGTGAAATGGGAGGGAAATGGATTGTGAAATGTGATACAAATAATGCAATTTACCGAAAACTTATTTTTAACAAAGAAAAAAAGAACCAAATTTTTTAGCGACACGTCAGAATTCTTAAAAGTGTGGTAAACATACATCCTACATTATTTTACTTCTGGGAGCAACAGAGACCTTTTCGAAAGGGATGATACCAAAGAAATTTAGTCAGTGAATCACAGACCGCAGCCAAGAAACAATATCGCTCTACATTAACCATCAATGATGAGAAAACAGTGGGAAAAAGCCCTCCGCACACCCCAAGCTTTAAAATAATCTGCTCTTCTGCCATTATTTTGTGACTGTGTATGACATAGTTGTCCTTTCAAAGCTCCATAGTCATTTTTGCGGCTGCGGTTAAACATAAAACGCTACATGGAGATTCTAGACGGTACGTTGTGTCCTGTGGGACAGTGTTTCCCGTTCTACCCCATTGCTAGATGCAGATGTTGCCTAGATTACATTCTGATTACAGCTATTGAATAGAAGATGTGGCATGGGGTTTAACTGCAATCTCTGCAATTAAACAGCATTCGAGTGGACATGTTCAAGTTTGACTAAAGAGAGGGATAAATTTCATTTGTTGTCATCTTTAAGTCCTTTAGAAGAGACTCTTGCATGCTAAAACCATGTGACAATTTTGATTACCACATTATCATTAACCCATTCCTCATTCTCTTAAAAAATCAAGAGTAGAAGAGAACGTGGCCAACTTTCAGGGGATTTAAAAGCAGAAATGTGAAGTTTACACTTTTGTAAAAAACACTTAAACACTTGTGTAAAAACGTTTGTTACTTGAACTGTAATGCTGTTGAATAATCACATAACTCATTTTAAGGTTTATGGTGATTCGTTTGTCATGACAAAGCTGTAAAATGGAAAACTTTACAAGAAAAATGTGAATTAGTGATTTTTTTTTAATGCTAAAATCATCATCATGTGGCTGTATAAAGAAAATGAGGGTCAAGAGGAAATAACATTTTTTGGTAATCAGCATTATGACACAAATGTTGTTAATTGAGCTTAACTTGTACCAAGCCCAGAATATTTCTTTAAGTGATCCCTGCTGGAAGATTGTCTGTACAAACACTGGCTGGGAGATTCATTCCCCTTGATCAGCTGATTTTATTCGTCTCAACTCATCTTCATCAACTGTGGTTGCTATAGAGCCAATGATATAGAACATAATGTGATTTCCCTTCTCTCAGCACAAAGAGCAATAGCAGATGTTGTGCACACATTCCCACAAGAAGCTTAAACAGATATTCAAAGCCATAAGGTGGTGAAAAACATAACATAATCGATCTAATCCTATAAAAATGACAGGAACAAGAAAAGTGGAAAGATTAAGCAAGAATAAGAATCGTATTCATGAAACTGCTCTCATGTGATTCCTGTTGTTGGCTGATTAACTATCAGCAATCAGCGCATCGAGTCGTCTAGTCCCACTCAGAGGTGCATATCTTCAGCCAACCCCCTCATTTCCATCTCAGTCTGACAGTAAGAGATCTGTGCGAGACTGCGAGATGTACAGGACAAACAGCGCAGAGGCATCCTGCCGAGAATCCATTCACGAGACTGCCCTGTGACTCATTACCAACATAAAGGAAGAAAATCATGGGGCACATTTACAATCTGGCTCCCATAGAGGGAAGACCGGGGTTGGTTGTCACATGGAGATGCTGTATCTTAGTAACTATAACATTTTGAATAAAGAGTCCAAATTCTTTTTCTAATAGTTTTCATGGTTCTAAGAGTTTTTCTAATAGTTGTCTTTGTTTTAAACACTTAAATAATTCAAATGTCATCATACTTTAGCTAAATAAAAAAAAGTGAAGACAACTCTTCAGGCAGAAGTCAATCATTCAATGAGATTTTAACTAAAAGGTTGAACAGTGTTCTCAGAATAAGGACATTTTCCATAAATGTCAGGTTGAACAGCTTACATTTTGATTGGGTTAAGTAGTCACATGTGATTTATATGTTGCAATTTTATTCAAAATGTTTACATTTTTTCACATTTTCAAAAAAAAAATGTATTACTTTTTTCAGAATGGTTTAGAATTTAAATAAATAAATAAAATACAATTAAAATATATAACACTAAATGCTGTTAAATAGACTGTGACAACTGTGGAAATGTCCAATATATTTTGGCCGCTAACATTTTAATTGTTGTACCTATACCAAAATACCTTTTAAACATATAAGAAATATTTATATAAAGTTAAAAGTTTGACAACTAGCCATGTATCTGCTATTACAGATTCTATAATGGACCTATTTTTAATTAATAGTTAAAAATTTCTATCATGTGTTTTTTTTTTTTTTTGGGCAGACTGATGGAACAAAACAATATTAAGAGCCGTAAAGAAACACATTAAAAACAAAATGTCTTTTAGCCAAAACAATACTATGAAACTGAATTACAACTAGCAACTTAGATTGTTTCAATACAGATTCAATGCAGGCATATGGGGGGCATGGAGTCTGCAGGGCTGGATTTAGACCCTGGAAGGCTCTTCTTGTGTCAATGATAACACTTCTGGTTTCCCCTGTTGGCTGCATGTTTACTTAACTCAGGGTGCTCCACTGCAAGAGCCCCAGCGCTCCATGTGGGGGGCGACTAAGACGGGGCAAGATCTGAGGACGACCTAACACCTCTTGTAAATGGAACTTCCCTCATTACAGTCAGATGATAATCAAAAGGGTTAATGAGTTTTAATCCAAAATTACTTAATGAACATTCCTATTCCATGGCTTTGAAATGCTCTATTGTGAGTAATGAGGTTCTAATAGTTTAAGATTATTTTTAACATTTAAAAAAAATGAAACCTTGAAGATACAATTCTTGTTAATAGCACATTCAGATCAAGATCATTCAGTACAATCACTTCATTCCTCACAAGCACTGTACCGTGAAAAAGTTAAAACCAGAATATTATCATCGCAAAGCAAATCCATCCGCCATTATTCAAAAACACACGGTTGGTCTATAAACCGTAGAACAAAACACACAAATGCTTTAAACAATTATGATGGCTTTCTTAAAATATGTAAACTTATAAATATGTTAAGATATGTAGAAAATCTATAATTTATGAGTGGACTACACTGTAAAATATATATATATATATAAAACAAAGATTACTAGAGCACATTTTACAAGAAAAAATACTATTTCAGTTTTTCTACGGCAAAACATTTTATTCAGTACACTTTCAATTCATTTGTAATTAAAAATAAATAAAAATAAATTACTAGTATTTTCTGAGTTCACATTTTTGTGACCCTTTTTTGCAGTGTAGTTAATTTAAAAAAAATCTACACTACACTATATACATCCTTATCAAACTGATCATAACAATTAAAATTTATACTGGATGTTATGGTCCAAATGGTTTACAAGACACAACTTGAATTGATTTGCATGCACTAAAAGCATACAAATAACCTACAGGTGGGCAAAGAGTGGAATATGTTGTTAAATCTAGAGACTAGGAAAACAAAGCAGGCTATATATCAGACGCTGCCTGAACATTTAGAAAGTGTTCTGATGAGGCTATAGAATTAAAGTGAAAACTATAGAACTTTCTGCTTCCGTCTCCCGTTATCCATTGGCCAACTAAGAATGTGCCTGCAGAACCTCGGGGTGGGTGTGAAGTCTCCCACCAGTGTCACCTTGTAAAATGACATCTGCATTCACCTCCGGCTTTTGAAGAGAGGAAAGCTGAGCACTCAAAGACTTTAACAGCATTTAAAAGTTAGTTTAAACACAGAGTTACTAAAACTTAGAATGACAGCAAGAAACTAGACACAAACATTTAAAAGCTTCAAAATATCATCTAACACTGTTTATTCAATTTTTTTTAATTAGATATACAAGCTAAAAGGTCTTAAGCTTGAACTAAAAATGACAAAAACAAAAGTAAAATCTACATAAAATCTAGACTGCCTCACCACTTACTAATGTGTCAGTTTAATTAAATGTGAGCGTGATTAAATGTGTGCCAACACTTGAACCCCTCACTGCACTGGCAAACATGGGCCACTGAGCAGCAGGTTTGACCCGGTGAGCTGGGTCTGTTCAGAGTAATGTTACATGAGAACTCACCCCTCTCCTCACGAACTTCATTACAGGACAAAAGTCTAGCACAGTATAGCTATATCCCTGGAAACTGAGAACACATCTGTGTCCTGTTATACAAACTAATACACCCCCTTCCCCATCAACATCACCTCACTCTGATTTAACTGGAAGGCTTGGTGGAAAGTTCTGGCCCGATATAAAACTAATTGTTCGCTCTCCCTTTTTCACTTTCTCTGTTTCCTTTTAGGAGCAAGATGAAACAGTAACACAGATTTATTGATTTATTTATTTAAATTAAGTTTGTTTATTTTGCTAATTCAAGGGATGCAATTGATCCATTTCCAAAACAGTCATTATGAACATAAGCTGTGAATCAGAATTCATGTAAACGACTATTTTAGTCTATGGAACTTGGAGAAGCCAGAGGTCTACATCTGTTTGCCTTTAGTCAGGGTAAACTCTGTGAATAAGTTGGTGGGTTCTGTGGCTGAATTTGAGAAAATAAAGAAATACACAATATTGCAACTGTGAAAACACAAATAGATAAAGACTTGAGAACTGAGAAGGTCAATGATGTGAATAATCTAGCAAGTAAAACACATTAAGAAATGCAATGCATATGAATGACTTTCCTTTTATGATGAATATGGTTTCAATTTCTGAATTTTTTTTTTGTGGGGTTAACGTAAAAATGTCTAGACATTGTAACTAAGTAGAGGCTGTAAAAATATATTTAAAAAGACTGATTTTTTTTTTTTTACATTTTTGACAACTAGTGTGACAATGTTTTATTATTATGCAAAATAGGCAATGAAGCAATAGTGTTTAAAATAATATTTAAAATAGATAAAAACTACACATACATTTTGTTGTTAAATCCACATTTTCTTGAAATTGCATAAATGTTACACTTATTGAAAACAGGACATGTTTTGAACTATATTTATAAATATTTTATATATTTTATGAATGCATGCTCATGTTTTGGGTCACAATATTCACCACCAAACTCCAAATATTACATAAATCATGAATTAAAAAAAAACAGTTCCATTGAAAAAGCGAAGTAATCTAAAATTTGGTGCCAGAAATGGAATAGAGGCTTTCTGCAGTGCCAATAGCTGACAAATCAGCGTGGGAACACCCACTTTCTCCTTTTGAAGGTGGGGGTATCTGGAGTAGAGCCTGTGCGGGGATTTAACTCAGAGACGCGGTTGCTGCTGTCACAGTTGCTCCTGGATTCTACATTGTGCGGATCTCTTCTTCACACTGCAAACATGGCTCTGAAAGTGATCGTAATATTCGCTCTGATGGCGGTCGTTATTCATGCACCGGTTTCAAATGGTGAGTTGTTGTTTAACAGATATTTAGCAAATGTTTACATTGTTAAATTTTTTTTTGGTGCATAAAGCGGAGATGCGTATTTGGTATGCTATTTCGCAGTCCGTTCATTAAAGACCTTCAATGCAAATATTGCAAACTTAAAAAATAACGTTTTTTTTTACGGTAACGGGCACATGTTTAAGATACGACGCGTATTTCATTGCATTTACGCATTTTTATTTAAACAGTGTTTATTAAATTCAAAACGGTTTTATTTATTAGTAGTGCAATAACCTACGGATTTTTGTTTCTAAAACCCACGTGGGTAATTCACACTAGTTGGTTAAAAAAGTTGTTTTCATGAAACGTAAGTGCTTTTCCACATATTCGAGATATACTGACTTGCATGCGGTCAGGAGAGCAGAAAAGCCACTGTCACGGTGTTGATTAATCTGTGTATTTGTCGCCCTCGTTGTTTTCTCTCAATTACCCACAAATTAAAGGATAAAACAGAACCGCAGAGATAGCGCCAGTCTTTACTTCAATCGAGCCAGCGCGCGCGGCTGTAACTCGCTCGCGCGTTTACATGACAATAAGAATAGATTACCAGAGATGTCATTAGCATTTTACAAGTGGACTAACGTGGATAGAGCTCCGTTAAGTCGCAGGTACTTAACACCTTTGGCCTCTTGTGAGTGGGCAATGTCCGTTAGTGTGTTTGCGTACGTGCGCTGTGCAGTCTTCACATAGGCTACAATATAAAGCTGCTCGAGCTGTGAATTCTCGGCTTCCTTGAGCGTGTAACAGATCCGAGCCAAATGGAACAATCCCCGCGCTGCCATACAATTCGCATGCTTTATTTGCAAAAACATGAAGACTGTTGCAATTAATACAGCCAGTTTAATCTCCATTTAGTTCACTTAAAAAAAAAGTATCAGTGCACTAAGCATTTCACATAAAATGTACTGTAAATGCACGCTAAACCGTTTAAGCATATCGCCTACCCCCGTTTATACCTTATAATATTATAAACTGAATGCAGTATTTTTATTCACAGTTAAAATTTATAGAGCACATAATATAATCACATCTGTATTATATAATAGACACCAACTATCTGGTTTTGTACGTTTTAGAAAAGCCATTAGAGGAAAAATGCACCTCCAGTGTGTCTGATAATTGTGCTGGTTGTTATTAGTGTGTTGCAATAGTAAGTTTGGCAGACTAGAATGATTACATAATGGATTTTGAAAATTAACCAAATCTTTTAAGTTTCTTTTTTAGTCAAGGATGCTATTTTCTTTTATAAAGCATCTGTGGTGTTTGCTCAATTAAAATGCCAGGCAAAACTGATTTGCAAATGTGTACTGTCATCAAACTTTATTATCCATCATGATTTTGTTCAACGTTCACATGCACTGAATTAAAACCATCACAGCAAACAGCTGAATTGAGTTTTTCTTCCATTTTTCTCTTAATTCTTCTCCAGCCAAGCCCATCAGCCTGGTAGAGAGATGCTGGTGCCGTTCCACAGCCAACACA
The DNA here is from genome assembly GCF_003368295.1 of Carassius auratus. Lineage (NCBI taxonomy): Eukaryota > Metazoa > Chordata > Actinopteri > Cypriniformes > Cyprinidae > Carassius > Carassius auratus. The sequence goes on from NC_039280.1 coordinate 7,587,030, forward strand.
GTCCCACAGAGAAGCATTCGCGAGCTCAAGTTCGTCAACACACCCAACTGCCCCTTCCAAGTCATGTGAGTATCTGCACTAAACAGTCTCTTTCCGACTTCTGATGAGGTGTCTGCCTGACCCAGAAACACATCACTTCACCCCATCAATCTCCAAATACTGAAGGGACACTGAATGGGGCAGGAATTGGCCTCCCGTCTAGCATTATACTGTTGGACAGGCTCTCACAATTGCATACATCCAGGGGGAAATGCTATAGGAGGGGGTAGGACCTTTAAGCATAGATGCATTTGTATTTTGTACAGGAAAACAGCATCATCGGTGTCCAAAAGAGTTCCTCTTCGAGCCCTTTCTCACACATGTAAAGGGCTTGAATGATATGCTTAGTCTCACACCATAGCCTTGCATGTTGATGAGAACTATCCTCCCTGTATGTTTCCACTTCTGTTGAGTGAAGTGTTCAAAACAGCTGCTTTATTTGGATTTTTTTAACAAAGATTAATTGCAGTGCCGTGTCAAAGTCCATTACAAACCTCACTTAATTTCCATACCATAAATGCTCACCAAAGTGTAAACAAAGACTTAAACTGTGTCAAAGGGTCAGCGAGATAAAAACAGCTGGTCATACTCAAAAATCACAAACCGACCAACAATTGACACAAAAGCCAAAGGCAAAGCCCTGGAGAACAGATCAGAACCTGATTCCCAATGCTCAAGAGCCCCTGATACTTCAAATCTGCATTGATGAGTGATGCTGGTAACACTATCTACCAGTGTTTGCTGTTGGCCTTGGCTTGCTGTGAAGTAATTACTACCTGCTGTTTGCAGCCCAGACCCTCTCAAACTCCCGCTGACTAGATCGAGAAACAAATGCCAGGCCCTGATAAACTCCTGCTAGTTCAAAAGAGTCAGCTAATCAAATTAGAGGAGATCTGTGAAATGAAGATAAGTATTGATTACTTTAAATGATACAGATCTGATGATGGTGGACGCATACTTTAATTAAAGCTAATCCTGTCTATGAAGAATGTCTTCCTTTTGAAATTTTCAAGGAATTGATATTATGTAGTGCCATTTATTTGTGAGATGTCTCAGGATTATGAGAAGGACAACAACTAACAGCTGCAAGTTCAGCAGACTGTTTGTGCATGTGACAAACTATAATGTTTGCAAGAAACCCAGAGTTTAAAAAGACTAAAGAACATTTCTTAGAAAGCATTTTAGCAACAATACACATAACCAAAGCTGAGCCCAAAATTGTATTGTACACCAACTATAATGATTTTATAAAAAAAAAAAAACATGCAATAAATGATTTTCAATACTTAAATAGAAATACAATATCATATTATATGTTACTTTTTATTGTTAAAATCCTAAAATGTAATTTGATTTGTCCTTATATAATAAAAATATCTTCATCAAAATCCAAACATTGGATTTTAACCTGATTAGGTTTTACTTTACATAAGAAAGAGTTTAATGATTTGTTTGTGTCAGTTGTAGACGATTTAAAACAAAAGGTTCACCTGTGCTGACAAGACACCTATAATCTAATCTCTTTGCTGAGAGCTACAAGGAAGAGTGTGATAACAATCTGGCAATCTGTTACGACCTGTAGGGAAGACGGGAACACAGATGCAGAAAAAGCATAATCGGGGTGATGAGAGATTGCAGTGTAATATCACTTATTAGAGAGAGGAGTGACTGAGAACTAACTGCTTGGCTTGAATGCACGACTGTTCTGCTATTGTACAGCTGACGCTGACTATGGGGTTTCTATTCTACTGCATTCAGAATCTACTCACAATGGGCCCTTGTAGCTTTACATTAGTAAGGACTGATTGCTTATAATGCATTTTGAATGTCTTAAAAGTTCAAGTTTCAGCACCAAGATATCTATATATTCAAACAATATAATGAAAACTTGCACTTTTCGCCCGCAGTGCCAAACTGAAGAACAACAAGGAGGTGTGCATTAACCCAGAGACCAAATGGCTGCAACAGTACTTGAGGAACGCCATGAACAAGTAAGGAAACACTTTTGACAAATAGGAGCAGAGAAAAAGGAGAAACGGGATAGGAAATACAGGGCCACACACAATGTGTAATTTGTCTTACAGCCTTGTTCTCACTATAAATGGCCTTACAGAGTCACTTTTATTTCACTTAACCAAATTATATTTACTTTTCCCAGATGAAATGGTGCACTGTGTCAAATAACACAGGCCCATTGTAATAGTGTACGTAAAAGTCTCTGCTGACAAAAAGTCACCCGCACATAAAAACACTGGTCTTTCCCGTTTCTCCAATATCTCTGCATGCCCACGAAAGCCATTCCCTGTTTGTTTGTCAGGTTTCTTTTGATTGTTTCTGTCCGCTTACAGTGCTCTGAAATATTTAACTTAAGTTGATGTGCAAGATTAGCAGCTACTGCCTTGCAAATGGAAAACATGTTCAGGCTTTGCGGCCTTGCCTTAATAGTTCCTCTTGCTGATCGTTATCATAAACGTCTAAACCAAGTAAAACAAGCTTTTGTTGTACTGAATCATGAGAAGAAGGACATTTTCCCACATCTGATCATGAGTTTGATGTATTAGATCAGAACTGGTTGCCTTCCTCTTTCATTTCACTCCCAGCTTACAAAATTGTCATGCACACTCAATGAATTCTGGAAGTGTAGGGGGTTGAATATAAAAGTACTTATGTATGTATGACAACCCAGTAGATGCTACCTTCACTAGTGTGTTTCTACCTGTTAAACAATAATCATTGTCTAAGGGAGAGAAAAGTGTGAACTGTTCGGTCTGCACAACAAAACACTCATAGCCAGAGATGAACGATGGCTCCTTGGGGCTGAACACCCATGAATGGGCGCTGGACACTAATGAGCACATACTGTGCGGTCATTAGTACGGCTCAATAAGGGAAAGAGGAAGTTGTACATCTGCAGTTAGTGAGGGAGGGTTCTGCCATTGCAACACCTCTGATCAATGAGCTACAAAACAGATCCATCTGCTTGGATATTCGGGTCATGTGACTCGTATAAATGTAAAAAAAAGATAAATAAAATATTATCAAGTGTGTCATTAACAAATACTTTTAAACACCCATCAAACCTAATTTACTGAGCTAACTAAGTAAAAACTTAAGTTTTTCATTATTAAGTTTGATCAAATTAGTAGCTCAATTATTACACTCCTGTTTGAAAATGTAGGATTTTTTGTATGGTTTCTGGGTGATTTTTAAAAAAACTAATTACAGCTTCAGCGCAATTAAAACTAACAGCATGCAGTTGCAAATACAAACAGTCTATAAAAGTACTGTCTGTTACATTCTTGCCAGAAGCAGAATTTAGGTTTATTGTTGTAATCACTGGAGATTCAGGCTATTTAAAAATGCCCTGCTTCTCTTAACAAGTCATGAACACATTTAGTTAAAATAAACACTTAAATTCTTCAGCATTACAGTATGACTGTTTTCTCATTCTAATGTTTTGCTTCTCTTCATTGCAGAATGAAAAAAGCCCAACAACAGCAGAGCTAAGAAGTCTGCCAGATGACAAGGGAATCTGACAGCCCACCGTCACAGATATGTACCATATAGTCCTCTGGCATGCTTGCTGACCCAGCACTTAACCTGCCAAATATGCATCCCAAATAAATGACTCTGCAAACGACCACCAGACCACCGTCGCCACCCATGTAGTCTTCTCTGTTAGCGCCAAGTGCAATTATATATGTATGACTGTGTTTTTTTTTTTGTTTTTTTTTTTTACGTATGATATGTATATACAATGTTTTCTTATATATCGTTTTAAAAACAGTAAAGAGATATTTTTGGAGTCGTGTTTGCTCCTTGTTTGTTGTGTTATGTTGGATTAGGCAGAATGGCATTGAAATAATGAGGCATTTTGGAGCAAACATTCAAAACTCTGAAATATATTTTAATCTTAGCTGTAACAGAATGTGTGACTTCACATTGGCAGGACTGAAGTTCTGACAACTCATATGCATGCAAGTGCTTTGACACTAAAAGAAGGGCATTGATTTTCAACTATTTAGTTACGTATTTTACTAGTTCATTACTTAGATATCTGTAGCAGCATAAATTACATGTAAACGTTGTATGGCATATATGAAAAATAGTCACTTGTTTTTATTTTTGGAAAGGCAGGGTTAATTAGCCAAACAAACATGAACAATTAAGACCTTGTATAACCTAAATGGTTTCTGAATGACTTTGGGGAATGTTATTGGTTTTACTGGAAGGCATTTGTGCGCCGACAGAGTGTCTTTTGCAACATTCTGTGCATACCAAAACATCTGTGGTTGCAAATGTTAATTGACAGATCAGAGTGTGCGTAAGGAGCTCGGCGTCACAAAATAAATGTTTCTTCACGCTCAGCAGAATTAAGTCATGATCAGAGACATCAGAGACAGTTGTGCGTCAGTTAACAAAACTTAGAGAATTTACTGCAAGTAATAATGAGCTAATTCATTTATTGAATGATGAAAACTAAATCATGGTAGGCATGATAATCTTTATAAAACAGCAGTGTTAGTGGAACATCTGAGGTAGACCTTGAGGCAGAACTAATTGACGTAATGACTACCTATATATAACAATGCACTTTATAACCCTTGCGACTTTTGAAGAGAAAAAAAAAAAAACAAGATTCTGAATGACGTCCATTACGTAGTGAAAAGTACTGGTGCTTAATGTTTTCTTTGTTTAGACGTAGTTATGAATGTAATGCCAAATTTATTAAACATTTGTATCTTCAGCATCATATTTTATTAGTTTGAGTGGGTTTATTTTATATTTTTGTGGAATATTTGACCACTATGTTTTAAGAACAGTCAAATTATTCATTTAAACATCAACAGCTGCTGAATAACTGACATGTACATGATACATGTCAATAAATACATTACAGAAAAAAAATCTAACATCTCAAAATCCCCCCAGTGAAAAATGAATCAATAATTTTGAAAATCTAAGCATGTTTCATGTTTCTCTTGGACAGCGGTTTTGTCTAGGAAAACACAATGTAAACACAAACATATAGCAAAGTATACCAATGCCTTGTACCTCTCCAAAGAAAATTTGTGTTAAATTACTGCCAACTTCATAACGTTGAGCCTTTAAAAGAACCAGACCTCACAAACGCAACCCTCAGGCACAAAATCTATAAGGAAACATAATGCCTCTACATACTCTGTGCCTCTCCTGGAGTCTGTGTATATGATGAGGGTTAGAGCCCCCCACCAGTAAAGTACATCTTGGAAAAATATCATGCACTCTTTGAAAAGGGCTCATTTTCAAAAAATAAAGACAGACGCAAAGCTTTACTCATTTAAAATGCCCCAGTGCATTGATGCCAATAAACAAAACATTTCCAGGATTAAATGGAAACGTAAGAGTAGCTATTTTATATATATTCCAACAAATTGCCAATATTCTCAACAATGTAACATAAGTAACTGTAGCATATGTCCTTCCATTCATTTTTCCCACTTAATGTGAACATTACTTCTGTGTATATGGCAGCTTAAAACACATCTGTTGTTCTTTCTTTTGTAAATCTGTATATTGATTTGATTTAGTCCCTTACGTGTTCATTTTGAAATAAATCATTATGAATTATTCTGTATGAAGTTTTACTAATGGATGCTTATGAACATACCTGTGATTTGGTTCACACCAAGGAAAAAAAAAGGTCACCTTTTACCCATGTCTCCAACAATTAGAATTTGGATGTTAAATGAGGAAAAGGGAAATACAGATTTGAAATGGGTCAAGAAGTGCAGAAAGACTTAAAATTCACACCTTGATTCACAGCTCTTTTAAATAATCCTGGCGGCATTTTTTTGATTTACATGAGACACCGAATGGCTTTTCACCTGTCCAAACATCCACTGAGGTTTGGTGTAAAATTAAATATTTGCCTTGTACATTTTATAAGCTGTCATATTCAATTTCCCTTAAAAACGGAAAGAAACCCAATAAAAACTAAACTGTACCCTTACTCTCAGAAGGAATAATCTCTTGCACAGCAGGGGAAATTCATTCATATTACAACTTTGCATAGCTGTCAAAATCAATATTCAGAATAAGGTCGAAATAAATTAATATTGCAAGTCATAAAATCTGGTACAAATCTATTATGAAACACGTATGCTCGGATACGGTCCAAAAGAGATTAAATCAAGTTTATATTTGAGTTACTAATTCAAAACAGAAAGACAACTGATCATTCTAATAGAACAGTATACAAGTTCATACATCTGTCATATGCATAAAATGTATACCTCATATGTAGGATTACATTTTTTAATGCTTCTAATACTGACGAAACATACTTTTTAACATACAAATTAATTATCAAATTAAGATATTACTCATTTAAAAAAGACAAAGGGAATGTGTGACTAAACAATATAATGTGTGATAAGTTTTCTTTTTTAAACTTTAGAATGATAACCAAAAAAATGACACTTTTTTTGGTGCAAGTCAAAGATGTGGAACTTAAGACAAAACAAGAAACGTCACAGTTTCTTTGTTATTATTATAGTAAATGGAAAAAAGTTTCAGAGTTAAGTGGACACTTACAAGATTCAGTTCAACATAACTTCCGACACCCATTTCTACTTGACTGCTAATTTTGATGTTTCTAAAAGGTCACAAAAGTTGTATGAAGTCTCTAGAGGTGAGCTGGTGAACTGAACAAAAAGTTTTAAATGAACAATACAGAAACTCAAGGTTGCCTGAGCAACCGCATGTAAGAATAATACACCAACCTACTTTGGATGAGCTTGAAAATTAGGACACTTACTGTTAAAATGGAGAAAATTGCTTTCTCAGACTTCACGATGAAATCAGGAGCAAAAATAAACAAAAGTTCTTCACAGAAGCCAAAACAATTATTAAACCAAAAGGAATGTCATTATGTGCACTTTCCAAAACCATGAAATCCCATGTGTAGTGAAAGCATGTAACTCTATTAACTTTATTAAGCATGTAATTATTCATCAAGTGGTCATTGGTTAACTTTGACACTTATGTATAACAACCTTTTTTTCAGACCCACAGTCTCAAACCACATTGTGTAAACCAATTTGAGGATGCCACATTTTATAACCTGTCATCAACTATGTGGAATGAGATACAGAATTCAAAAAGTAAGCTACAAAGATATCATCAGACAGATTAGTGGTTTGTGTGTGAGTGTCAGTTTATCTTCGCAGGGGATAAAGAATGCACTTCAAAACGTGATAGCAATATTGTTACTTTATAAACACACACACACACACACACAAAACACTTTAGCTTGAGGACCAATTCTCACAATTGCTTATTAGAAAGCATATTACTAGCATATTGGCTGTTTATTAGTACTTATAAAGCACAAATATATATATATAATATATATGGGTTTTTATAAGTACATAAATATGTAAATGTATTTGTAGTATATACATTGCATTAAATACATGTAAGTACTTAAGTACTTATTATTAACTAATGCAAATGCAATTATATTATTCTGTTCACTAATATTGATTCTTTAAAGACTGAAGATTAAAGTTAAACCTCATTAAAAAAAAGTGCCATTTTTCCCACTACACTTAATTTGAATACTTGTTTAATACAGCAGTCAAATATTGGCCGATTTAGGATGGCAAACACTCTGATTAAGTCCCAAGAGAACACAGAATTAGCAGTCACTCTGAACATAAATGAACATTTGAATGCACAGAACAAAGTTTTCTAAAACAAACAGACCAAAAAAGCTTTCAAAATTATTGTTTTTTTGAACTGAAAAAGGAAAGTATAAAATGCATTATGAAGCATATGGTGTATAATAATTTACACTTCATAGAAGTCAGCAACAGTTAGGGTCACATCTATATAGCTATACATTTTTGGAGAAAATAACATTGCACCAACCACCATTGAACTCACTGCCAGTTAATCAACAAATACTAACATACATCTTGTCTGAAATATTCATTAAAAAGCTTTTACTGTAATCTAAACATTTTTACTCTATTTAGAGGAAGGAAATACATTACACAAGTTCAAAGAAACCGAAAAGTTTGTCTGTTTTACAAAGTGACCAACAGCAGTTTCTGTAACTTATGACCTCACAAAACAAGCAAAAAACACTCTACAGTTGTGTTGCTTTCGTCAACGAAAATTATGACAAACCTTTATCACATGACGAAAATGACATGCTTGTCATGTGATGATGACTATAAATAAATGTATAATGCAGTATTGTTGACGAATAAAAATGGATAAAAATGTAGTTTACAAAATTGAAAAAACTATGCTAAAATGTCTCTTTATTTTCATTGACCCAAACGAGGCTAAATGTTGTAACATCGCATTATTATTGTAACTACTCGCTGGTCATTAAACAGTCCATGTTTCCAAAGTACTGATGTCCATTTGTTTTATTTATAGATATGGAACACCTTGAAAACTACATACAAACAGAAACACAAAAAATATATAGCTTTACACACACATTACAATACGAAGGACATCAATGCAATTAAAGAAATATACATAAATTAACACTTTTACCGTGTTGGCCTGGTTACCAGCAGTAGAATGGTGAAGAGCTCTAACAGGTGTATCTAAGTTCAAATCTCATCATTCAATTTGCAGCACTTCCAGGTTAAATCTAATCAGGAATCAGTACCACAAAATAAGCACATCAGAATTCATGCAATTGACACACATACAGAATATTATATTTAAATTGTAAAGTCATAAAAATACAAAAAGGAGCAAAACCCTGATATAACAAATACCTCATACACAACCCATAAATGACCTATCAGTGTCAGCTACAATTATTATTATTTTGCAGTATTTCTGTTTCCTGTCTCTCACTTCAGAGGCTGAATCAGATCGCACTGCGCAGATGCAGGCGACGTCACTTCCTCAAGCCCCACTCGCAGCATTATTTAGAAGACGATAACAAACAAAGTTAAGTCTGACACAGAGAAAGGGACCGATGTGTGTACTTCTAACATGGTTGGTTGGTAAAATAATTGTTGTAAATTCAAATCAGAGCATCTTCCATGTCTGGAATGGATGTATTCTTGAGTTTATAAGGTAACAATAATATGATAAAATAACCTTGTTTGAAATGGGTTTGGATAAAATAAAATTTTGGTTTCGTCTATACTACTAGGTAGTGAGTTAAATAGAACTGCATGACTAAAAAGAGACTAAAATACTAAATGTCATCAGTTTCCTCAACTAAAACTAGACGAAAATAGTCATGGATAATTCTGACTAAAATATGACTAAAATGCTCAGACTTTTAGTTGACTGAACTTGACTAGAATAAAAAGAGTATGAACGTGACAGCTTCACACATAGACTAGACTAAAACTCAAATGAAAACAGTCCGCCAAAAACAACACTACTCTACAGTAACAATCAATAATATAATGTTTTGTCAATATTACTACTAAAAGAAAAGTTTTTCGGAGTATGCTCTGGAATAATTATTTAAAAAAAAATCATGAATCATGCTAAAAATTATTCATACACTTCCCTCAATCCGATCAGTGATAGTTCACAGTGGTTGATTCTCATAGGATCTCTGCATCAACCCCTGCATTACATTTTGTTTAATCTTTCAAATTGCTTGAAAACCCCTCTAATTCACTCCCCAGAGGACGAACAGCAAAGGCTACTGCACTTTCTCATCGCAATCTCTCTGAAGTTGTACGATGTGGCCTATGGCCATTTAACTTACTCCATCTCCTTGCCTTATTGCAAGCATGTGCTCAAAAACGTACACAAGGTTTTGTGACAAGCACTGAGTCACAATCCACCAGGGGATCACAAGCACTCGTTGTTTCTGTATCTGATGACCCTTTATGATACAGCATGCAAACGCTTTCCCTCAAAAGGGCAATAATGATTCTGGAATGGCTCCGCTTGAAACTTTTCCAGATTGTACATAGCTGAAAGCCCAGTTAATGCCTTTAATTGTGCTCACAATGGACAGAACCTACAGAGACATAAATCAATTCTAGAAAGAAATAATTCTGCTGAATTTCTCGAGGGAAAAGCAACGATTGAACAGTGTTCTTGTGCATAATAACATCTGCAGAGTTCCTTCAAAATATGACAAAAACAGCCCCCTGTGGTTGATTTAACTATGTCTTTCATGTGTTAATGGAGGTTATTAGATTTAATGCCACACATTTTCATAGTACAGCTAAGAGTCTGAGGGATTATATACTTCTAGGCTCCACCAAGGGTGAACACAGAAGTTGGGCAAGAGGTCTGAGCAGCAGACAAAGCAATGCACAGCCAGATTCTTTTGGTGTGACTCAGGCTCTGATGGAGGCTCCCCATCCTCCAACCATGTGAAATCCCTCTTTCAGATGGCTGGTGTTCTTTTTGATCACAGTTATTCACAAGACAATAGACTATTTCATGTGGTGAAGTGACCAATAGAAAACCATTTCACTGGGGCTAACGAGGGGTGATGGGGGCCCCATTTTTGCTTCCCTTCCACACCTTAAGCTAAGAACATGATGTTGAGGAAGCCAATAATTAAGTAAGCAATAATTCTCTGTTACTCATATGTATATTCATATTACTTCAAAAATAGCAGCAACACAGAAAACAATCTGAAGATATCATGACTCAAAATCTTGAGAGGCCCTATCAAACACTGAGAATAGTGAGCACTTAACTGCCGTCTAGACTAAGTAACGCTGGTCTTATGTGATTTTTGAAACATTATCCGAGGGAGTTTATAATTAAATAATGTGAATCAGGCAAAAAATCTATTCCAAAGTCATGTTTGCCTGTGTGACTGTATATTATGCTTGGTCCCAATCATAACATTTTAAAAGAAGAATGAATTTGTTAATAGTGGTTAATGCATTATAGATATGACAAACTTGGAATGAACAATATGCATGAAAACATTTGGGGGTTCAGTAAGATTTGTTCATGTTTTTTTAAGTATTCTTTTATGCTCCCCAAGGCTGCATTTTTGTGATCAGTAAAAACAGAGATAATGTTAAATATTATAACTTTTTAAAATAGGCAAAATATATTTTAGAGCTTTGGTTTTGCAAATATATTTTAGAATGTATTTTGTTCTTTGAGCTGAATTATCTGGCTTTTCAGCAGCCATTACTCTTCTGTGACACATGATCCTTTAGAATTCATTCTAAAATGCTGATTTGCTGCTCAAGATGTATTTTTATTATTAGCCTATCAATATTAAAAACAGTTGTGCTGTCTGATCGTGATACATTTTAAGAATAGGTTTCTTTGATGAATATAAAGTTCAAAAGAACAGAATTTATATGAAAATTTATTTTTTTGTAACTGTGAAAGAGTCACCTTTGAGCAATTAAAGGATTCATTTCCTTCAAAAAAAAAATATATATATATATATATATATATATAAAAAACTCACTGACCCCAAATCTTTAAAGGGTAGTTTTTATTATTGTTAATTAATATATTATAGTTCAGTGTTAATTCATGTTATTTCATAACAAATTATCTTATTTTATGATCTTATATTACAAACATTTGAAATGCTAAAAATGTAGTAGCACATGCAGAAATTAACATTAACGGTGATTAAGAAATGCTTTAAAGGTATTTTAAATAGCCAATTCACAACATATCATAAATGTTAACAACTTAAACCTTAAATATTATTAAAGAAATATTGATAAAGAGCCAAACAACCATAATTGGCCAAAAATTGCAGTGCCTGAAGACCTATTGTCTATATAAATGTTTGCATTGGTTCACAAAAGCACTGAGATGGGAAATGTATTGACACTTAAACACAACCAAACTTTTCTAAATCTATGCTGCAGACCATGGGACAGCACAATAAACACAAAGGCCAGAGGATATTAACTGTCTTATCCAAGATAAACATAAGCTTAATGCACAACCAGCCAAACTTAAATTTTGGAATTCCCTCAAGTTTTGAAAGAAAGGCCTTGAAGCTGTGTCAATGAGGACATCAAAACCCAAAGTATGTTCAGCCCATTCAAAATGACAGATGGAATTAAATTAAGATGACAGATGAGGAACATAGGAACATGATATACTGGAACATTAGTTTAATAAAAGAACAAATTATATATATTTAATTAGTTCATTATTTCACTTTTCAGTCTTTATAACAGAGCTGCTGCTGCTGAGGAGATGTATGCGTGTTTTGTTTTTCTTACTGGAATGGTCGAATAGTGTTGAGTTTCTTTATTTTGGAGAGAAATTAATCAAAAGACATAAGAAGCCAAGTTGGGTCAGAGCTGAACTGGCACAAACATACTTATGTAATCATGCATATGTCTGCTGATCAGCTCGTCTATGCAGGTATCAGTTGTGCAAGAGTAACTGGGTTGATCCTAATGAAATTCCTCTGGCTCAGCAAAACAGTTAAATCCACAAAAGAAACTTTATAGGAATAAAAGCACTGGCACAGCTGGGCAATGTCTGAATGGCAGACGACAGTTGGAAAAGGGAAAGTGCAGTGCCAGTGATATTTTGAAGTTTTATTGAAGTGAGCTATTTATGGGTAGAAATGGTAATGAGCTGCTGTACATAGTCTTGCTTTACACATGTAACATATTATAAGAGAAAGAGGAAAGTAAATGTAAATTTAAAAAAAAAAAAAAAAATGAAATGAAATGAATAATATACAAACTGTGGCTAACTTGTTAAGCCAACATGTTAACAGTCCAAACTAAAAAAAGAGCCAATTCTGTTAAACCTCTGTATGCACCTTTACCACCTTGCTAAACTTGGTTCTGTAAATACCGTACCATTATACATCTGAACGTCTAATCTCTAATCTTTTACAATTAAGATTCTTTTCAAAGCATAACAGTGTTGTACTGTTGAGGACATAAAACAGTTCGGCTACGTAAGGAGGGTTTTCAACAAAACACTACCCTGATCCCACAGTTTAATATGATCTGAGCCCATTGTATAACTAATGGCTAGAAACAAGCTACTGGTACACCTTTTACGTCATTCACTTTTGGCTATCATTCATGCTCTACTGTGCATTCAGCATTTTAACAGACACACTGATTACCTTCCAGATTCACAATGTATTCATTACACACAGACACAAGCCAAATGGATTACACAATCAGGCCTTTTAATATGATGGGCTGCTTTCTTCAAGATGCATGTGTCTTTTTTATGTTGAAGCCAAAGACAACAAAATTGATTCCTGAACAAGGTGTGGGACTGCGTAATAAAACAAGTTTTTGAGGTACATAACAGTATGCATTATTAAGATGGGACAGATAAGAACACCTCTCTGGCTTTCTTTTGTGCACTTTGCACGTTCGCAAGTTTTCAGGTGGGGTTGTTTATGTTCTTTGTCACAATACTGAAATGATCTGCCGTGATGGTTCATCATACATAAGGCTGTAAGTACCAATTACTGTCAATTTTATATTAAATATAATTATGTTTTCTGGTTTTTGTAGCCACATGAATCTCTGGTCAGTGGGCACATGAAAATCCCCCAGACGGCTGTCCGAATAATGAAACTGCTATGCATGTCAATATCTCAATGAGAAAACCCTGACATTTTTACATTGAATCTGACAATGTAGATTAATGGCATAGGTTCAAACAGAACACACTGGCAATATTGCTTTAAAATACTACACTCTAGTGTTTCAACAACAGTGAAAGTGTGTTCTTTCTCAGCACATTCTCATTGTTAAGAAACCCCATGAGGCCAATAGCAAGTCAATGAGAACCAAACTTTTTTCCTTTTCTTTCAAACTGTCCAATGTTCCCAGGAAATCCTATTTGTTATCACAAATCAATGGTAAAGCCAAACCACACAACTAAACAGTTTGTCTGAATGAGTAACAGACAGAATCAATCGTCCAGATGAACAGTGTTTTGAAGTGGAACATCCCAAAGAAGGCCAACCAAAATAGAGAATCAAATACATTTTCATTAGTCCTACAAATATAAGGCAGACCGTGGTGCTTTTTCAACATGGCACCATCACAAACATTGTTTATTATGCTTCTCATGCACAAATATTTGCAAAATCATTAGGGATTTTGGATGTAGAAAACAAACATGCTTTAACACTTTTTTTTCAGCTTGCACAACTGAAAGCATGCACATGCAAAACACACTCATGCAAAAACATGAGTGTCTGAAGAAACAGCCTGCGGATGTTTTAGTCCTTCATCGCTTCCTGCCCCACTGCGACGCCACCAGGTTTCCAGGCCCTAATTAAAAGGTAATTGGGTTGGACCAGTTAAGATCTTTCTAACCACTGAGCACACATTGGTATATTTCACCTTTTTAATAAACAACAAAGAATACTTTGGTATTTAAAGGTGTGCTGTTTTGTCTTGGATGGCATTACTTCAACAAACAACCATAAACTGCGGAGTCATCTTGTTATTAAAAAGACGTCCAGGAATATTACTTGAATCTCATAGCACGAAGAATGCATTCTAAATGTGCTCAAAATTATTTGTGCAATTAAATGCAAGAAATGTTTCAACCACTTTGACATAAATCGCATCTGAGAACACTTAAAATAATGGTAGGAGTCATAATATTCACCAAAATCTTCTGACTCAAACCCTCAGGGGTTCTGGTGAATGTGGACTTGGACAATTCCCAGTATAAGGTTTTGTGCAAAGTGGAACTGGAAAGTTACGTCAACCTTTTATTGTGGACATTTGAATTCTCTTGGAGTCGTCTTGGATTTACACAGCATTCAAGTGCAGTTCTAGATAATGTCTCAAAGGAAAGCATAAACACTATTTCCACTATTGGACTGAAAGAAAATGCACTGTTCAGAGCAAACAAAAGACGTCTGCACTGAGAAATGAATAACAAAATGAAATTGAAAGAGCGGATGAAGAGAAAAAGAGAGAGGGACAAGAAAAAAATTATTGAAAGGACAGGACAAAAAAGAACCAGATAAGATTCATACATAAATCAATAATAAAGCAATATGAAAAGCAAAGACCACACTTGGCTAAGACTCCTGGGAATAAGGGGAAAAAATGGTTAAAACTAGAAAGACTGGAAAAAGTCAAAAAAGGTTCAAGAGTGTCATACAGACACTTTTAAGGGGATAGATACAAATGTCCAGTTACCACCACCATTTGCAGCTCAGTTTCACCTCAACAAGAGGAATGAATTCCAAGAACATTCGTCCTCTGATGTTCTCCAGCAGTAAATCTACACACGCTCCTTTTTAAAGTTTTTCATATTTTCAGACATTAACTCAAAGTGCACTCGCGACGGTCAAATAATTTATACCCTTTCACACTAGACAGCTATTCGAAAAATTATTAATAGCCAGTATAAATTTCCCCCTAAAATGCTCTCATGTTGAAACACCTGCAGTTCTTTAGCCCCAAATTTCTGAAGCTGTCTGTGATGCACTGTCACGGCTTCACTGCTTTAAATGCAGTGTAAATCCAAGTATCATTATGTAATCATTACAATTCTTTACAGCTCAAGCAACATAGGAATGACTTAATATATATGTATGCATTATGTTTTCTTTATCTTGTTTTTAGATTTACACTGCATTTACATTTTTATTTTATAACTTAATAAACGCTGAATGTATAAATAATCTCCTACAGGTTGGAGATACTTTTTATGGACTTTAGAAATGTTGAACTCACACTTGCTGTTGGCTTAAATAAAGACTCCCCCCCCCCCCCCAAAAAAAAAGAGTCTGTGCAAGGATATAATTTCCTGAGGTGAGAGAGCAGTTCACACCATTGCTGCTTTATTATTCCTAAGGTGAGAAGTATGTACTTTAATTTGATCCTGAGAGAGCAGGAGGATATTAGTTACACAGGTTTTATTGTGGTTCAATGAAACTGACTAGAACAGTGTGTGCGATAGTCACATTCACACCTGTTTTAGTGAGATGCAAGATAATTAGTTTAATGTGAGAACCTGCTTCAGTAAACTTTCGGAATAAACTTCTAACACAAGGTTGGTTATTATTATAGTCTTAAATGATTAACAGCCCTGTGGTTGAACTCTTTGGATAGTATCATTCTATAAAAAGGAAATGTTGTGCCTGGCACAATGCTTAGCACAAGCCTGTTCTCTTAAATAGGCATGTATATTATGTATAAAATATTTTTGAGTATTTTGCACATATGCTTGTGTTTGTATTATTTAAAAGAGTTTTATCTTATTAAATTGTAATATTGTTAAATTATTATAAAATGTTTATTAATATAATTTTTAGTTTTGGTGTATATATTGAGGTTATGCAATATTTTTGAATACATTTGATAGTATTTATACTATTAAAGACTGATCAATCTCAAAAGAGATTTTAAATGTCAAATATGATCAAAATTGTAATTCAATAGTGCAATAACATGCAGGAACACTGCAGGAAGTACAGTACATCTGAGTGTGCAGAGTGGAATAGTTAACTTTTTTTATTTTTATTAGACTGTTTCCAGTGAATTCCTGAATGTCACTTTCATCCAAGCAGCTCTCTCAGCACTGAGTTAATGCAGAGATCAGTAATCAGCCTGAGGCCTGACATCAAGTCATCCACAACTAGTAACTATTTTAGTATGAAACTTACATCAACAACAAATCTTTACTAGAGCTGCAGAGACCAGGTTATGACCAAATGACCCATTAATGCCCCACACTGAACAAACAGTTGTGAAAATATCTCACTGAGCGATTGCTTCACTGAGAGAGATAAATGAGCAGCCACCCCGCTGAGAACACTGAAAGCAGTTTATGTTGCTTGTTGTTCTGTGCCTTGAGCTCATTTGTGTTCTTGACACTAAAACCGGATGAGACCACAGAGATCAGATACTTTATGATAGATGTGTTCAGAAAAACACACTGCTTCCTGTGTGACCTGCTTAATCATATCAAAGGCGTTCATGTGGCTACTGATAACAGAACCGCATCAAGAAAGCCATATGGAATGCATTGGAAGAGTTCTGTAAGCAAAACACATAAGATGTTTACAATATGTGGAAAAGACACTTCTGTACTGCTAGCAACCAGAATGAGATGTAGCAAACACAACTGACTACAAATTTCTCAAAAGAAAACTTGTAGTAGGGAGTTTATCAGAACAGAAAAGAGAAAGCAGCTGTGCAAATTCAAATCCAAGCACACACTAGAAGACTCATCTTCCTCCTGACTACCAGGGGAAAAAAGTTTTGTGAATTTATGATTTTGTCATGTCATTAAATTGAGCATAAGAAAATATTTGAAAACTAATTGAAAAAAAATCTGGACTTTAAAAAAGTACTGTTTTAAAAAAATAAAAAGACATGAATAGACATGAAAAGGCAAAAACAGTAGTATTTTTGTTTTAATTCATTTTTTTATACAAAACTTTTTATGAAGATGATTCTCATCTAAGTTATGAAATACATTTTAAAGGTTTTTCTTAATGCAAAATGTGTGTAAAATGGCCATAAATGAGTTTTCCCATTATATACAATGTATCTATAAACTGTATCTAATTTGCATATTAATGTGTTTTTGGGGCAACATAGAATGAAAAGTTAAGTGCAATAATGGGAGTAATAATTGTAAAATGATTTTATTCGTCTCTACAGAGGATGAAACTCCATAGGTGGTAGTCAGGAGGTTAAGCAATTATCAGTAATATTAAACATATTATACAAGGAAAGAACATTAAATGAAAATGTACGAAAGTGAATTTTGCAACAGAAATTGCAAGAAATTCTCAAAAAGCTTGTATCCCATACTTTCAACCCACTTTACAGACCAACAAATCATTCAACCAACCTGTAAGACACAACACAAAATATAAAATATCACTTATATAATACAATATAGACATATATAATACAATATAGGCCTCTTATATACTTTCATACTGTAAGTCTGGGACTATCTGAGACGAAGAGCTTTTTGCATTTTGTGGCCATCATGAAAATGAATGGAGACAACAGATGCCACAAAGAAATTTTTTCAAGTTTTTAGAGAAACTACTTAAATTTCATTCTGTTCTTCAAATAAATCTAAAATTAATAAAGAAGAATATGGAGTGTATTTATGATATCATATATCATAACACATGCATTATGATGCTTTTTGTCCATCATAGCCCCTAGTCACCATTCACTTTGACTATATTAAGTCATTCACTTTGACTGTATTTAGCATTCCACACGACAAAGAATGTGATCCAATTACTTTAAACATTCAAAGGATGATGAATTTCACTCTTGCAGCGTGCGTTTAGCATTAGCAATGTTCCTCGGCCTAAGGCTTGGTTTGTTTTGATTGCTGTATGTGTGCAAAAGAGAGGAAGGTTATGATTTCACCCTGAACGGCAAGAGGTCAGGAGAGATGTGTATTTGTCTTGCTCTGTATGTGAAGTCTGGGGATGTTATTAATCACTGCTGTTTTACTTTAATGGAGTTGGTGCTATTCATCATGATCGCCCACTGAAAGTTACCTGTTGAGAGTGATTAATTCGGAAAGCGACCACCGGAAGAGGAATGAAACCACTCTACAACTCTTGTTATTTCAATAGAAGTGAGTGAAAATAATGAACCACTTAAGGCATTTAAGGACGATTACATTTCAACAAATTCAGGTTTGAAATTTTGTAGCATTGCAGCATGAGATGAAATCCAAATTTAGACATAAAGTGTATTAATACAAACAAAACCAGTTAGGTTTTCCATGAAAAAAGTTTATGCCTCCCAGCCAAACATTTCTCTTTATTCCATACATGAAATTGGGAGGAAGTTTAGTTGCCTTTCAAGGCTCACAAAAATATCTGAGGGGCAACCTCGTGTATCAGACCTCCAAGCTCTCCTGACCTTTGCCTCGGTACGTCAGGGTTTCTAAAAACACCAATGCTGAGGGATTTCACAAATAAATACTGCAAATAAAAAAACACTTATATTTTAAAGTGTAACAATATTTCGCAATATTACTTTTTTTTAACTGCATTTTTATCAGATAGATAGATAGACACATATTTTCAAATATTTTTTTTTCTAATAATAGATATATTTTTAGATATATATTTTACTGCATTTCAACAGTGAATTTACCAAGAAAACATAAATTTTAGTAATTTTTCACACATTATGTGTTCTCACTCTATTGATCTCCTGACACTCTAAACATGAGTAGATCATGGGAAAAAAGACCAGCTGACAGAATAATATATTCTCAGCATAAAGGGCCCCACACATTGTATATACACTACCTTAAGAAAGCAAAAGTAAATCTAATGTTGGATGGGGGAACAGTGTGCCACATATATTATTTTCTGGCCCCATGGGATCAGTAAAGCTTGCAGTCCACGTTTGTTCTTATCTGATAGAGACTGATGGATTTGTGTTCTCGGTCCAGTTTTACTTGCAAATTCCATGTTCAGCATGTTTTTTTTTCTGTGTGAAAGGTCTGAGAATAATAAAGATGAACTGTAACTCACATTACTGCATACGCACAATGTAGAATTGTCTGAAAGCTCACAATAAAAATGACTAGGTTTGCATTACAGTTGCTAAAACTATGCTCAGCTTGTCATTTGAATGATTTTAACTTGATTAACTAGCTGTGAACAGCAAACCCAAACCCAGACTCTTTGAAGAAAACAGTACAGCAATAGAATGATTGCATAAATAAAGCAAAGACACAGCCAATTGCCATATTTAACCTACTTCCAAGAAAATAAAACTCACCTCTCCTCATTTTTCAAGATGAAAAAATGTGTTTTGTGAATTTGAGTAGCCATGCTTACAATAGAATATTAGCCCTTTTGGCACATTTCCAAAGAAATGTGTACGTTCCTGTGCGATTCTAGATGAAAAAATTATTCTAACCCTGTGGCAAAACATCTGGTCCAAGCATGTGAGTTGTAATCTGTAGTATTTGGAAACCCAATAGAAAATTTGTCCTCAACTTCCCACCTCTTATTGACATGAAGAGGATCTATTCTATCAGATTCAGCTGAACAGACTCTTTACATTTTTCTCTGAGAATGTCTTTACTGTCCAGTGCCCTGGAGGACTGAATGCTGTCAATGGGTAGAATGAAGGGTGGCGACTATATTCAGAACAGATTATATGATATGACAGTATATACATTATAGTTTGAAGACTTCATGCCTTGAAGGTCTTAGGTCAATGGACAATATGCAGCACTGCTCAGTGGTTTCAGTTTCCTCCCAAAATAACTGGCCACATTCTGACCCGCTGTCATCAAATGAACCAATGCAAAACTGGTAGAGTGTAATTGTGATTGTTTAACTTAGAGATGGAAAATTTTAACAAACTGAATTTCTAACTACAGGCAATGAGATTATACAAGCGTATAACTGACTAAAAGGTGAAGTCAGGAAATAAATGTACAAGAAAAAGAGGACAAATAAACTGTAATAATACCAAATGAAGAGTTTTGCAAGCCAAAAAAAAAAAAAAGATTTTAAAATAAGCAAGTAATTATTTTTTCCAAAAAAAAAAAAAAAAAAATTCTAAAAATATAATTTTAACTTTAAAGGGGGGGTGAAATGCTATTTCATGCATACTGAGTTTTTTACACTGTTAAAGAGTTGGATTCCCATGCTAAACATGGACAAAGTTTCAAAAAAGTTGTACATTTGAAGGAGTATTTTTGTTCCCAAAATACTCTTTCCGGTTTGTCACAAGTTTCGGAAAGTTTTTTTCGAGTATGGCTCTGTGTGACGTTAGATGGAGCGGAATTTCCTTATATGGGTCCTGACGCACTTCTGTCGGAAGAGCGCGCGCTCCCGTATAGCGAGGCTGAGCAGCACAGACATTTCACTGATCAGAGCGATTCACTGATCAGAGCGAGAGCGTCGCGAAAAGTCACAAAAGAAGTGTTTTTGGTTGCCAGGGCAAGACAACCCTGCACAGATTACCAAAAAAACAGCATTAAGGGACCAGTAGATGGAGTTTATTTTTACAGAGCATCAACGGAGTTGTGCAAGTGTTTTTGTTTGTTCCCTGCATTTCGAAGATGCTTGTTCACAAGGCCCAGTTTGAAGACGGATTTGCATATCGTTTATTTCTTAAGGATGATGCAATCCCAAGGAAAAAGGGTCACGATCGTGTGTTGGAACCGCAGGCGGTGAGTAAAACTGCTTAAAATATCTCTGTCTCCTTGTTAGTGCGTCCCCTCCCATGCCAGAGACCCGGGTTCGAGCCCCGCTCGGAGCGAGTCGTTGCTGCTGCTGCCGTTCAGTTTCAGCCTCTGGATCTGATTTTGGATCATAAATAAACGGCTGAATCTGACTGTAAGCCATGGTTTGTTTTGGAATGATGGGTTTTCCCTCATTCGTAATGTCACATCTTCCAAACGCAAAAGCCTATTCGCGCTCGTCATTCTTTAGCTCCGCCCACACGTCACGCCTCCAGTCGGTCGTGTTTTTCCGGGAAAAATCGGTACAGACTATCTTTCTCTTATGAATATAATAAAACTAAAGACTTTTTGGATTTATGAAGGATGCAGTACTACTCTATATGTACTCAAGATTAACAGGATATTGAGTGAAAACGAGCATTTCACCCCCCCCCCCCTTTAATATTATAATAATAACACAGAACACCTAAAACCCTTTTTACACTTGAAATTAATCAAATTCGACCAAATTTTAAAACCCCACTAGCAAAAAATGAAAAGTATGTTAAGGGCAAACAGTCTGCTTGATTTCTAATCTCAGTGTAAGTGTCTGAATTTAATTTTTTTATTTTTTTTTTTAAGGATAATGTGGTAAAATACATTATTTCTTTCGTTTTATCACAACGAATAGCAGCTTGTGGCCATACTTATGAAGTGATCCTACAACAGTGAGTCTCTTCAAAATCTTTTCCCTGTACATAAATAATATATTAAGGACTGGCCTGTGCCTGCAGTTTGACTCTGGATCATAGTTATCCAGAAAGGATCTGCTATTCCCTCCACACTTCTTGTAAGTTCCCTCCAATTATTAGAGCACTGAATCTGACATATGATCAGATTCGTCACAACATCAATTATCTCTGAAAGATTCACCAAGTCGCAGGGCCCAGAGTTCACATAACCTTCACTAAATTGGATTCAATTAAAAACCAACAAAGACTAAGTAAAAAGAAAGTCCCTAGAGGCCTAAATGATTCTCTGCCAAAAAGGACAGATTGTAAGAAATAAACTCTTGTTGCTAAAAGTAAATTAGGAAGTGCAGTGTAAGCTGACATTATACAAATGCAATGTCACCAGGCCCAGAATACGATAACAAGGGTCCTGGGAAGAGGAAACCACTCAAGTGGTTTTGCCTGCAAAGGATTTTTTTTTTTTTTTTTTTGTGAATGAATGAATGAAGGTACAGTTAGAATTTGCAATGATCTATTTGCCCCTAACTGGCACCTTGACCAGGTGCTGACAGCATCTACGTTGGGTGCAGAGAAAGAAAAACAAAGAATGCAGCCAAAAACATGCTCTGTTTGCAATGCCAATCCAAACCATGTCAACATTATTTCCTTCCTGACTGCAAGAAAATGGAAAGAATATTTAGTTTTGCTCCTCTCAGTTACTCTTATTGAAATAAAGCTGCCAAGGTGCTGACTATTTTACACAGTGTTCGTCTCACATCTGTCTAAAGGAATCCATTAGTGATCATTTTTGGACATCCATGTACCAGTAAATGAACACTGAAAAACCAGGATGTATGCTTGACCCTCAAAAGCAGCATTAATAATTCCCTCCAATGACAATTTACTGTTTGATTACACTAACTTATTTCTTTATACTCCTTGGTGCAATGAACCTCTAATATGTCAAAGGCAAAAGAACCATACCTTCCAAAAAAAATGCAGCACGTTCTGTTCACATTTTTAAACTATTCTTGACTTTTGTATCCTTCCAATTCCTGATATTTCACACATTGCACAATGTCCTCTCAAGATAAATGAACAAGGGCATTATGTTTCTCCCAGCAGTGATTGTGCAACTGATACAAATTTGTGCAAGATGCAAGATGGATCACAATGTGTCTTACATGACCTGCAGATGATTTCTGAAGGCAGTAGGTTGCACACACGAGAAATAAAATGACAAAAACAAAGGCAATTGGACATGTTTGACTGGCTGTGATTCTGTCAGGTGGGATTTGCATTTAGTTAAACTCATTTAAGTGTTAAACAGGTCTTCCCCATGGGCTGCTACAAAAAGGTTGCACAGCTTCAACCCTGATTCTGCATGACATTACAAACCTTGTAGAACATGACTTTACTGTGTTGAAACAAATGAAGTCTGAATACTTGAGGTCTGGTTTCTAGTCCCTTCACTGAAACTCAGTCCACATCTGCAGCAATGAAAGTATGCAGCATTATTTACACTAAATTGAATTGTGTATTAAATTTATATAGAATCTATTGAAATAGAAAACCGTTAATTTAAATTGTAAATGTTGTTACTGTTTTTATTGTATGAATGCAGCCTAGGTGAGCATAAAAGACTGTCAAAAATAAAATAAAAACAATATGTGCAACTGCACACAAAAAGCACTGGTTATATACTATGAACAAGCCAGTTCTAAAAACAGACAGAATGCACTCTTTTAAACATCCACATTTTTCCATCTCATCATTCATGATTACTAAGATTAATATCACAAAATCTCAGTCTGCCAGGTTTTTATTGTGCTTGACAAAAGCAGCATCTGTTTCCTAGAGTCCGAGCAGGGCACACTGCATATTCACTAATATCTGGAGTGAGGACAGAACTTTGGACTGGTGCTCGACTTAACTTCAGAGTCTGTTGTAAATGATCTGTGACTGCTCTTTTTCTGCTTTAGCCACCTGAAATAAATGACAATCAACCTCAAGACCCATGTAGGCACTCTGCCTTGGACCAGAGTCAATCTGCAAGCCTTCAGTCTACTCCAGACTTTAGAAAATATCAGTGGCTCCACCAGCAGACATGGGCATAAGACAGACCGATACGGGTGGACAGTTCTTTTGACCTAAGATCTCTTAGTCTCTCATGACTTCTGGGAAAACAAAAAGCCCAAGTCTTGACTGGAAGCTCAGGTCTGTCCCCATTCAATGGCATAGACTAATTGTCCTAGGTCAGCGCTTGAGGAAAAAAAAAACAAGAAAAGATACAATGACCCCCTCAAACTGCAAAGACACCGCATCAGTTTGTTTTCCTAACAACATAACTCTTCAGAAAAAGGATGTGAGCATCAGACCTAGGCTACTACTGTGTTGCAACCTACCACAGTTACATTTCCTGTTCTCTATGCATGGGATCTCCGTTGGGATGCTTTATTTTTGCTGAATAAGTCACCACACTGCTGTAAAAGACAATGCCACACACATCTGTTTGTCTCATTAGAGATAATAGAGGGGCAAGGTAATATCAGGGCACTGAACTTCTCAAGTCTTTCACTGCTGCTTGAGCATCAGCACTACTGAATGATGAAGGCCCAGTTCTCTTGCTTACTGTAAAACGCTAATTATCCTCATAAATGTAATAGCAAAGCCTGTAATTACTTGAACTTGCTGTAATGCATCAAGTAGCATACATACTGTCGAGAAGACTCATTTTCCTCAACAGTAATACATGCTTGTGTTTATGAAGGAGAAACTAATAGAAGTATTAATAATCAGTCATGGACAGAGACTATCAACATTTCTAAACATATTACACACAGTCTGGAATGTATGCATAATATAAGGGGCTTGAGGCGAGCCAATGGAATCTTTAGTAATGCCGTTCAATATTCTTTGATTCAAAGCCAAATAAACTTGATTAAATTATTATTTAAACACTGCAAACGTATTTTAAGATTTAGCTTAGTTTAACAGATTGAGCCTATTAAATTAAAGTAAACACAAAGATATCCTGGGATTGAATGCATTTGTTTTTAGAAATTAAATATGGTGCCAAAAACAGTGATTCTGTGTAAAAAGGTTGTGTTACCTTTTGAAGTCATAAAAAATAATAAAAACAATAAAACAATGAATAGATCTATCTGTATATATAACAATGTCATTTGCACTTAATCATAGATAAGCTTTCAAAGTATGGCAAGAGCAAACATGATTCATTTGATTCCTTAGCACTCAAAATGTACAGTCTGCGTCTGCCGTCTCAGGGGGGTGTGATGGCTCATTAATAGTGTTGACACAGTGAATTCTTTCTCATAAAGGGAAGCTTGGACACAAAGGGGAGATGGCACACGGGAGAATAGGGAAACTCAGTGAAAGCATGTTTCCTACAACAGGAAGCTGTAGCTCATAAGGCCTGTCTGCAAGACTATAAAAGTGCCAGTGCCATATTTAATACACAGACCTGTTAAAAAAGAATAATAAAGATGCAACGTCCTTGTTCATATTTAACGTTATACTCTCACTAGTTTGATCAAATAACAGAAAAAACTAGAAAATTTGTTAAATCTTAAAGGGTTAGTTCACCCAAAAATGAGAATTAGGCTGCGTTTTACTCACCCCCGAGGCATCCTAGATGTATATGACTTTCATCTTTCAGACAAATCCAGTCAAGCTGACCTCCTCATTCCCCCGGAACTGCTTTTACAACAATTTACAACAGTGACGCATTATTTGTAAATTGACTGTTAAGATAAACATTTTGCACAATTTATCATCTGTAATATCATTGTGTTGCCACTTGATGCCTGTATAGCCCTATGTAACAATCCCTAGTAGCTAAGACATTGCACATAAATTACACATAAATCACACATAAATGTATTATATTACATTTGGATTAGGGCTGTGCAATTAATCGCATGTGATTGTTGTGCTTATCTCATCAGTAAAGCGGCTCCCATGATTAGTAGTAAATCTCCTTCACCTGCTTTCAGATTGAGCGGCATTCACTACACAGAGCTGTAGTTCTGTAGTGATGAGATGTGCACGACAATCGATTGCCATTATTGCACAGCCCTAATTTGGATATGCTCTGATCCACTGGCATACAGGCATTCAGATGACATCTAGCCTAATGATCTTGGGGGATCCAGTGGGGGTAGCAGTCGTCTGAAAGATGAAAGTCACATACACCTAGGATCCCCTCGGGGTGAGTAAAACACAGCCTAACTTTCATTTTTAGGTGAACTAACACTTTAAATCTAGGTTATCGTTAATAAATGACCACTAAAGACTTTGATTTGAATGCAACTTCCAAAACTGAACGTTCTGTCATAATTTACTCATTCTTATGTTGTTCCAACCCATATGACGTTATTTCTTCTGTGGAACAAACAAAGAATTTGGCTTCAGAAAACTTGGAACAGTGTGTCCTAAATGGATTAATAGCAGCTCATCATCTTTTAAATATCCAGCATCACAACAAATGAAATCATAATTTACATGAGTTGTACACTTTGCAGTCTGTATGGAACAACACAACCAGTGTAGTCTAATTCATGGAACAAATGACTCTTAAGAACCCGATCTGAAGTTTAAAAAGATGAGTTGCCAATTTGAAATCAGTCAAACTGAATCTATCAGTGGTTACTGAATCTTTTGACTCACTTACTGAACTCCAAATATATAGTACTGTTTTCCAATAAAGAAAGAAAAACACAATGAGAAGCACAATGAAAGTATTAAAAAAGAGTCACAGACAGAGACTATCAACATTAGATAATTATATATGTTATATTTATAGGGCTTTTAAGCAAAGGGACAGATCGGTCACATTTACAGTTTGAAACCTTTTAACTCAAGATGAAATCTGAAAAATAAGTAAATAAATACATATAAAATCTAAATGCTGTACTTTATATGTATATATCCCTTAATATATATTATCCATTAATATCATCAGTCTGTGGTTACTGAAACAACGTCTGACTCACTTACTGAACTATAAATCCCACAAATATATTCTGTGTTCCAAGAAATAAAGAAAATCATATACAATTAGGGTGAGTGAACGTTTTCTTCGGGATGCAGCAGATCCTTTGTTGTTCTTCTGACATGCACTAAACCGTTGCCTTCATACTGAATTATGCATTCATAGCCTGTTCAGTGTCAACGCAGCCTCAGACAGAAGACTGGATGGACATGTTGTGTTTTGGTTGCGTGCCCATTTCTGTGGTTACTAATCTCAGGCCTTTGACTCCTCCGAAACTGTAACCCCCCGGAGCTCTGCCGGTGAATGGGGTCCCTGATGCCATTACTGAAAAGACACAGCATACATCACCCCATCCAACACACACACACACAAATGGAATTCCAGGCACTTTCACCAGTCTGACCAGATGTCGACTCATCAGGTTAATCATTATTTTGACTACAGCTACTTTTCACAAATGCTTTTTCAGCCAATGCACCTTTACATTAAAAAACCAAGGCTTGATCGTGGCTTTGGAATTCCAATGGATGACTGGATCCCTGTGAGATTAACTCCAGAAAGAGAGAAATGCTGCTTGAAACTGACACCTCAACACCAGCGGTCTCCACACCTTCATTCCCTGTCAACACATCTGATGTGAGCATCAGTTCAGAAGAGCATGTAATGGTTCTTTCAACTGCTAAATCACTTACAGATGTATTTTAACTCAATACTGCTTAGCTAATGGATGTGATGCTACCAACTCATCCAAGCTAAATATGAAGTAAGGGCCCAAGCCATTTATCATCATCAGAATCATGGCAAACTGTTCTCTGCAGCCATTCCCTACAAAGCCTGAAGACTTTAATTATTACCATACAAGACGAAGGGACATGTGCTTTAGAGAAGACATGTTATGATGCAATCTCGGAGTAAATTATGTTAATACAAGTCCAGTGAATAGCAGAGACGGCTGTTGATAAGTGTCCAATCAGTAAATGTAATAGTGCAATCAGGAACTGATTATCCCCAGTGTATAAACAATTAATTCCTTTGAATCAAGTTCCTAATAATCATTAATATGTAATAGAAAGTCAAATTATTTCACAGGAAGTCCATCAGTTTGGTCACATAAACAATTTGTGCATTTTAGTGCATTTGTAACTCGAATATAAACCAAGAATATTAGATCCACCACTATTGTTTAGGGATGTGGGAGGGTGAAATATACCACAGTGATTTTCTTACACTCCACCTGCTTGAACTGGAGCTCATGAAGAATGTGATTAAAATGGAAATGTTTTGCTGCATGCCTACAGATGTATGGCTCTCATTTCCTTCCCTAAAATTAATCTTTAGAATGTCCGAGTGCTATGGATCCATATAATGACATCTTAAAAAAGGCAAATCTCACTGGACAGACCCACAGCTCTGATTTTATAACTTATTATCTGTACGTGATATGGCAGATACATTAACACAGCTGGTTTCTCATTAGTCTAGAAAAGTACCTATAGTGCCTCAATCTTGACGAGTCTTGAAGGAATATTCTGGGTTCAGTACAAAGTTGTCCCTCATTTTCTTTCAAAAAGCAAAAACATTTACTAACTATTTCTCTGTACAGTTATTTTAAATCCACTACCATTCAAAGTAAAGCCTAAAACCCTAAAATGCCTGCAAAATATAAACAGTTTCACAACTCAAATAATACACACATTGTAACAGAATAAATAATGTAAGTGCATTTGTAATATTAGACATATTTATGCTTTTAAATCCAAAAATAATTGGCCTCCTCGTTTTTGTGATAAGGAAAAAAAAAAGGTTTGACCCGAGAGATGAACTAAACAATTGTCTTTCCAGCTCAGACTGAGTTTACTGAAACGTGCTCTTGGAACTACTAGACTAGTTCTCGCTCCCTGAGACGATTCGTTCTTCTAGAGTGACATTAAAGATTCGTTCAAAATGAAAGAATTGTTCAAGAATGACCCATCACTAGAGAACTGCTGCTATTATTGAACCAGGAATATTGTTTAATTTACTTTTGACTACTTTCTTAAACCCATACCAGTGAAGACAATGACAATGACAAACACACAAAGCATGCAGTCAAGCATTAATGCCCCCACAAAATCAGAAGATAGATTTGAGGCATTTATTTACATCTATTATCTCTGGTGCCATCTGCTTGTGTACTTGCTTCTAAAACAACTGAAACCTACAGCCTACATTTAAATATCTGAATAAAAGTCCCATTTGGTCTTTGTATCAGGGCTGTAAGCAGGATTTGCTCTTAGAATTGGTCCCCAGAATTGTGCATTGCAGTTGGGTGGGTATGAATGCAGGTCCATGGTAGCCCACCCGAAGTTACGTGCCTGCTTTGTACACACAGTTGTGGGCAAATGCTCAATGCATCTGTGGTGGAAAAGATCTTTAGGAACTTTTGGGTCATCACACTCATCATGTTCCCATGGTGATAATGGTAAACAAAAGATAAAAAAAAAAAAGACTCGCTGTCCACCTCATTTGCTTCAAAGAAATCACATATTGGTCTTCCATCTCCCCTACTGTTGTGGGAATTTTGGCAAGATTTAGTAGTGCTGAATTAAAAGGGCAGGGAGTTGAAAGAGATGGAGATTCTAACTCCAGCTCCAACATTAGTCATGTCATACAATAGTGAATGCAATGCACAGCTAAATAATTATACACAAATGATCATTCAGAAATCATTCTAATATTCTAATTTACTGGGGCCTGTACCATGATGGTAGCTGAACAAATTCAGAGTTACAGGATTAGTTTTGAGTTGACAAAACCAAACCTATCCAATCCGGCTTTGTTGGTACCATGATGCTGTTCATCAAACTTTCTTTGTCAACTCAGGCTTTGATCCTGAGTTTGTGGAGCGCGTGCACATGAATGTGTGGCATCACTGGCGAACAGCAAATCACGAGCCTTGCAATACAAAGCAAGTTTGATTTACTTCTCGCTAGAGACCCAGCGAGAATCAAAACAAAAGGTTAAAAGTTTTCCTAAAGGTTAAGAGATTGAAGAATATGACAAATTTAAATGTCATATGGAAAATGAAGGAGGACTGATAAAATAAATGATCTTGCTCCATCAGTGTAGTCACAAGTGGAACTTGTTAACTTAGTTTATACATTTGAAAATATATAGTGATAGAGACTTGAACATGTAAGTTCAGATTTGTAATTTTTAAAATAGTTCAGTCTTTTGATACTACAGCTTATTTATATTGAATGATCTGTATATATTAATATTTATTTAAAATAATTTATAATAACTGTTAAACTAAAATTGCTTGTGTGTAAGAGATAAATAATAATATGAATCACAATAATTATATAAATCATAAAATGACTCCGTTATTATCATTAAAGCCAGACTTCTATTATTTTTTTTTTAAGCATAAGTGACCTTTAATTTGGAGCAAGATAAACTGGAGTGACTTTGTGTCAGGCATGTGTCACTTCTCTCACATCTGATTGGTTCACCTTCAGACTGAGATCTTGAATCCAGAACATAACCTGCCCCGGAGCAGGTTAGCCATGCAGCGTAAGATACCATGGCAACGAACACTGATTAAAGCCGAGCTACTTTCATAGTACCTAAAACCCAGGGTTGGCGGAAACTAAGCTGAAACATAGCCGGCTAGCCACCTAATACAGCTTCATGGTACAGGCCCCTGGTCATTGTTTTTACAAAAACAAATTTCAATATTTTTAAATACAAATGTTGTGCTGTTTAATATTTTTGATACATTTATTTTTTCAAGATTCTTTGAATGAATTAAAATATTAATTTATAAAAAAAATACAAATCTTGCAGACCTGAATGGTACATGGTAGTATATACTATAGTTACATTGTCTTTTCAAATTATATTTATAAATAATTACATTAAATAGTTCAATTATAAATTATGCCCTTAATTAATATATATATATAGAGAGAGAGGGGGGAGGGAGAGAGAGATTTGTAAAAATAAATAAATAAAAAAGCAGAGGGGGGATGATTTTGAAAACTTTTTTCTCTCTCCATAGAGGTTGACCCAACTCGAGAGTAAGGTTTTAAAGTAACCTAATGTTAGTGTAATCTGTTAACCTAACTTTTTATGGCATAAATGTTGCTAAATATAAGGCCTAAATGTAGCCTAACTAAAATCACCATCACAAACATGGACCGTTTCTCAATACTAAACACTATCATTAAATACTTGGCCTATTTTTTAAATACAATATTATTTAATTAATAATATTATTTAATAAAGAACAACTAGAACAAAGTTGCTAGGCAATTTAGTCAAAAATAGAAAGGCAGCAGTCTGAATTTACAAAACATGAGATTTTGCCCAAAACTATCTTCTCTGGAACAAATAATAGATTAATGCAACCAAAGACTGCCCATTCGATCTTCCCGAGACGGATTACATGTCATGTTTAACTATCACAGAGACATCAGAACCAGTGGTAAATTCCAGGAGATCTGGCTGAGATGAGGCGCTCTTGGGCGGCCTCAAGAGCGCTATAATAATGCGAAGTTCAGATCATTTGACCGACTCTGACCTTTGAGTCTCGTTCAGCAAAATTAACAAATCTTTTTGAGTGATTTGTTAATTTTGTTCATTTTATCAAATATAATTAAAATGTTACATGTTACTTCCCTAATATGTCCACTAGTACCTACTCAAATGTTGATCATACTACAAACAATAGAAAACTATAATGCCATAAGAAACAGATACATTCGTTGTTTACATGGGTCTTGATTAGCTCACCTCACCTCTTATCTGACAAGTCTTCAGGTTTGAGTCGTTCTTTCATCATGTGACAGCCCCATAAGCTTTAACCTATGCAGTCTGTCTTAGTACTAATCAATTGTCTTTTCGGCTCAGACTGCATTGACTGAAACATGCTCTTGAAACTACTAGACTAATTCCAGTGCAGAACCTATAGACTTTTGTGCATGTGCGACTGAATGAATCACTCCCTTCCGTTCTTCCTCAAGTCACATTAAAGATGTTGGTATTTAGAACCCATAATGCCATGTATCTGAACCCAAAGGAGAAAAACAGGCCCACAACATTAAAGCTCCAGCAGTATATTTAACCATGGACATGGGATTCTTTTTATCCCTGTTTTTACTAAACCCATCTGGTGGGTTTACTGCTAAAAATCTCCTTTTTTTCATCTGACCATAGAAGCCAGTGCCATTTCAAGTTCCAGTCATGTCTTACAACTGAATGTGCTGGAGGTTGTTTTTGGATGAGCGAGGACAATTTTTTTGAAACCCTCCCAAACTACATGAGGTGATGTATGGGGCTGTTTGCTATATATATTTTTTAGGCTGTCTGACCTCAAGACTCAACTAATCTCTGCAATTCTCCAGCTGTGATCGTTGGAGAGTCTTTAGCCACTCAAACTCTCCTCCTCACAGTGCATTAGTACAATATAGACATGTCCTCTTCCAAGCAGATTTGTGATATCTTTAGTTGATTGGAACCTCTTAATTATTGTCCTGATGGTGGAAATTGGTATTTTCAATTTAACTCTTTTCTTAAAGCCACCTTCAATTTTGTGGAGCTCAAAGATCTTTTCTGCTCTGCACATTAGAACTATATTCTTTGGTTTTACTCATTGTGATGGATGATTAAGGGTATTGGGCTTTTGTGTCCCTCATAATTATAAGTCATGGCTGGACAATTTTATGCTCCTTGTCACCCTGGTGTCCTAAAAAAATGCAAATATGAATGGGAATATTCTTCAGAGATATTTTACT
The DNA here is from genome assembly GCF_003368295.1 of Carassius auratus. NCBI lineage: Eukaryota > Metazoa > Chordata > Actinopteri > Cypriniformes > Cyprinidae > Carassius > Carassius auratus. The sequence continues at coordinate 7,619,714 of NC_039280.1, forward strand.
CATAAGTATTTCTAAGGGTGCCAATAATTGTGGCCAACATGCATTAAGAGAAAAAAATTATTTCACAATGAGACCCCCCCCACACACACACACACACACACAATTTTCAATGGTTTTACTTCAATGAAAGGTTAGAATTTTGTGAATTTTAAATGAAAGATCAAAAGGATAAACAATGACGATCTATTTTCACAATCCCCTTTGCTCATATTCACCAAGGGTGCCAATAATTGTGGAGGGGCACTATTTGTTCATTCATTTATTAATGGGCACAGCATAAAATGTGACAGCATAGTACAAAATGAAGTACTAATTGTACAAGCTGTATGTGCACTGCACTCTGAACTACCAGCATCAGCGTGTTTCTGAGGACTTTCCTTCAGCATTTACTGATACAACCGTAGGTGGTTGCCCAATACATTGGCTACCACCTTAAAGGATTCAATAAACAGCTCAGATCAGCAGGCAAGGCAGATCAGGGAAAAATCCCCAAAGTATGGAGCCAGTTTTCATTCCTCTTAACAGGTCAGCCTTTGATTCCAATCAACATTAATAAGAGCATACCGCTGTGTGAGGTAATTCATTTGTGGCTCCATAGTTTATTTGAGTAAGCTTTCTCCACCTACGCTGTAGGCTCTCCCCCGTAGCAACATGTACAGACTTGTGCTGGAGCAATTCAAACTTCAATTTCTATTTCCCTCCTCTGTGATTTCCCCTATTTCATGCATTGTATGCTGAGTAAATATTTGAATTGCCTATCCACCTTCAAAAGAATCCACAGAGAGGCAGAAAGACGTAAAGCAGAGATTAAGTGATTTTGTCATACTTACACATTTGTTCATGATGGCAGGAGAATTACAGTGGTGTTTGTAGATCCTGAGCTATAAACATTTTCAGTGAATTTCTGTAAACACTGTTCATAGAATAATAAGGATGCGAAATGTCAAGTCATACAACATGTTTGCCATACTTCTCATCTTCACACAATAGTTTGGTGTGCAGAACAGACTGAAATTTAAATTGTTATTCCAATATGTCCAATTTAGTCTGATTCACTAAATCAATTAAAGTAGTTCATTGCAAAAGCAGTCTGCCAAGGCTGCATCCAAAACTGCAAACCTCCATATATATGTATAGTAGATGTCAACAAAGTAATTGCCAACTTTCCAGTGAGATTTGAAAGTGTGTTTCTAATGAACACTTTACTATTTAAGAATATCAAGCGACACATCTGACTTTGAAAGGACACATGACAATGACATCATGAGAAATGTTGTACTTCTTGATTGCATTCATATTACACATTCATATAGAACATACTTCTGATGGCCATGAGAAAAAAGAAAGTATGCAATTTCAGACGCAGCCTATGACTATGACTCACTAATACAATGATCACAGTGATACCTCTGTTAACAGCTCACCAAAAGTTTGATTAAGAGTGAACAAGTTTTTTAGTAAATAATATTTACTTTGCTGCAACAAAACAGTTTAGAGCACCAGCAACAATATAAACATGTTGCTTAAAATCTCTTTGTTATTTAGCATTAGCATTAACTCTCTACGGATGTGCAATAAAAGTTCTTTCGTTTCTGCTCATGTTTTTGCTCAGTGGGCCTACGTGACATTTATAAAGTCCATTCACAACGTACAAACAAAAAAAAATCTGCTATAATGTGCTGTGTATATTTTAACAATTTCAGTGTTTGGTTAAGATGCCTCTGCATTTGTGAATGGCTGAGTGAAACGTGGTTAAGATTTTAATTAAATCATCTGTTTATTTTGAGATGCAGTGTAAATAAATGCATTTTGTTCATAGACCATCAGCTTTGCATTAGTTTCTGTTACATAGTATAGAAAACTAGGCCAAAAAATAATCAGACAAATCATGCCATTAGGAATGAATTCTGTAAAGTATACAGAGCTGATGTAGCGGTGTATGTTTTTAAGTTAAGAACTTGCTGAAAAAAGGGGTTCATTTGAGGTTTACACAACGCACTCACCCTCCAATCTATCAATAATCATCTGAAGCTTCACCAAGAAGTAACAGAATCCCTCATATAGCACAAAGATCTAACTTCAGGGGTCAGAAACTACAAAGAAAACTGGAAAAAAATGACTTTTTAATTTATAGCATCATCAGAAGCATGGACTTTAAAAGCAAGCTAACCCAAGATTCACACACACTCAAACACTCAGGGTGATCCCACTGAAACCTTCCAGGTGCTGCACTATACATAATATTTTATAATATGAATAAAAGCAGTTGGTGCAATTAATCACTGAAGCCTGGACTTGTTTCTTACACATGTCAGAAAGGAATGTATTGTATCCTATTCAGTTCATTCTGAATAAAGATAACTAAGCACAGTCCAGTTTAGTCAAATGAACCACTTACATTTGAAATCTAAAATATTATTTATCAGATAGCACAAACAGAAGAATACAGTTTGAATCACATCACAAACCCGATGAGCTTTTTAAGTAAGACACACTTCTAAAAAATAATACAATTGTTGAAATCAACTTTAGACAAATGATTAACCTATATTAATAAGGCAAGAGAGAAAGGAATTCAATTTCACGATAAAACATTTAGGCAAAGAAGATTAATCAAACACTGGATATGTCAGTTAATACCTCAGTAATCCCAGGTTGACGAAATGCCATAAATATAATATGATTTCCTTTAGACCTTTGGAAGGAAACATACAAAAGTGGGAAAACCTGCCATATGGAAGAAAACCTCTGGCAGCAAACTCAAGGACCAAGAACAATTGAATTTGGCTGGCATGATATCATCAGGAAAATAAGTAATAAAGTATCAAAGTTGTGGACACCAAGCACAGGATATGGTTCGCTTGCTTTGATTTGTCACAAACAGTGTCATTCATTCTATAATAGGGCCATTGAGATAAGAGATAAAACAGGATTGGAAAATGCATTAGAAAACTATTATACTTGCAGGTTTTATTGGATGCGTCACACGTCCATGTTTCCCCTTAGTCTTTAAACATGACAGCGCATTGCAGATGTCTCATGCGGCCTTTGCAGCTCTAGAAGTTCGGAGGCAGCAAGAGAAGTTTGGGAGTTGATAATATTAAGCAGTTCTCTTCCGCCATCTACAGTTCATTCACCAACATTACACCCATGCTAAAACAAACGCAAGCCTCAGCTGAATCAACACTGATCAAGAGAGAAATATATAGCCTTTGATTGTTATAATAAAATATACATTTATGAAGAGGGTTGTCATGTATTCATGGAAGTGATTTTAAAAATTCTGATCTCAAGAGGGCGTTGTATGATCTTGTAAATTGTCCATTAAGGGGCAAGAGATATGTAATGTTTTCTAAACATATAAAAAGGACAATAAACTAATAATTATGGTTGTTAAATATTAAATAAAATTATTTCGAATTCAAAAATATGTAAATAATGTACAATTCATGATAACACAATACAATTTAAATGTTTGCGTGTGCTTCGTGAACAGTGTTTTCAGATCTGTTTATTATTACATTATATATATATTATGTATGTATGTATGTATGTATACAGATGATTTAACCCTGGTGGCCTTTTTTCCATTATCATTACTAATGTCTACACAACATATATTTATTATAAAAAAAAAAAAAAAAAATTCACTGTCTTTTCACTGTGCGTCCGCTACTGACTTTTATTTTGACATGTTTCCTCAGCCGGTGACATTTACAGTGTGCCTTAAACGTTCTCCCTTCACAGTTATTAATTATGCATTTATTCCTGTTTTTATACAGTCTATGATTAATTCAAATGTTAGATAGTAGTACACAGCAAACCTAAAATGAGATCTTAATGGAGTTCACGTTAAACGAATAAATCATTTAAAAGAGTCGGGTCGTTGTGAAGGTTTGTTGTTTATTGTTGTGCTTTTTAAAAGTTAAGTTGAAGGCTACCAACAATAATAATATGCTAGCATTTAGCACACAAACCTATACTATTAGATAAATCACCCTTTAAATAATTGTTTACTTAAAATGAAATATCAATATACTGTAACCACATTTGTATTCAAATTAATCGGTGTATCTCGTTGTTATTGTGTGTTAGTAGCTGTTGTAGTGTTCTGTTATTGTGTATGTCTTTTGTTATGGTCGTTGACTGTGTAATTGTACAAGACATATGTTTTCACCTCTTTAGAGATATATTTATGACAGAAAAATACTCCTTAAAACGTAAGTTTCTTAATGTAAGCTATATTATTCAACGGTTTCTCTGTTATTAAAATGTGTTTAACGTTACTTTGATGTCTAAGTAATCAAACATGTCTAAAGTTTACAGTCTTAAACGACCCTTGTTCACAGTTATTTGGCAATGCCAGTAGAAGGTAACAAGGACCAGGCCCTGGCTCCCCTGTCCAGCCCCGTCAGCGCTCTTACTTCTGGAGTCCAAGAAGACAGTGGCCTTTCCATCCCAGGAAGCAGTTAGCAAGAGCCAGTGGCTACATGTCCAGAGAATGTAGAATTCTGTACAGAATCCTAGAAAATCCCAGGCCCTTCTCCAGATCAACTGTAAGGCTATCCAGTCAGTGGATCGAAACTCTCAGGCTGCTGAGCTGCAGGGATTGGGAGTGGATGTGTAAGACCAGGATGTTCTCAAGCAAAGTGTGTTGCAGCAGGTGGACAGGGCCAGTCAGGAGGCAAACCAGGGAGCAGCCAAAGCTGAGCCAGAAGAGTCTGTACTGGATGACGTCAGGTGAATTAATGCTTGCTTTATTGATCTTGAAACAGTGTGTGTTGTGTATGTCTGTTAAAAGATGAAGTTTCAGTGCTGAAATTTAAGCTAAATATAATTTTGTTGGTTTGTAATGCATTTCAGGTCATGTACACTTGCTTTGAAACACATCAGCTAAATTGTAGATCAGTTAGACCCTCATGCTTGCTATAGCAAAGACATCAGTAGGAAAATTGAGTCTGTCAAACGACAAAAAGCAAACACGGTAAGCATGAACTGGACTATTTATTTATTTATTTATTTAGCTTGGTTTAGCCTGTACCGCTATATGTATTTTATGTTGTTGGAAATCTATCAGATAAAATGAAAAGGCTTAATTAATATTATTATTTTAAATTGATATTTTATATTAAATATATTTTCCCTTTAGTTTCCTAATTAGATAAGAACTTATAATATTTCAGTGTGTTGGTTTTTGAAAATCCTTACTATACAATACTTAAGAAGCCTGTTGTGTTTTACAGGACAAGCAGTTAAAAAATATCCGAGCCAAGTAGAAGAGATTGACGGAGAGAATATCCAGAAGCTTGAGGCAGAATTATTGATTGAGGATGACGAAGGTAAGTTTGAAGCACCGTTTCTTTCAGAAGCTTTAGGTGCATTATTACCCTTAACATTTAAATGCAAGAGAAGAAAGAGCCTCGAAAGGTTATGCTCAGCGAGAACTCCGGATTCAACAAGTACCTTGCCGACAAAGCCATGTTAGCAGATAGCAGGAAGAGACCCATCTTAAAGAAGAAGATCACTAAGAAGAACTCGGGACAGAACAGAGGTGGCAAAGATCAAAAGAACAGATCGCTCTCCAGCAAAGATTAGAAGCTCCACAAGCGAATGCATAAGCTCCAGAGGACCGCCCTGAAGTCTCACCCCAAAGCCAGGCCCAATGTGGAGAAGGAGCTGCCCAGAGCCAGGAGAAGGAAAGGTGATGGGGAGCAGATGTCCGACAGTGAGGGTTCAGAGTATGTCCTGAGCGATGAGCTGATGGATCTGGGTGGATGTAGATAAAGAATACCAACTTAAAGAGTTGAAGAATACAAGAAGAACCAGGCCAAAACCAGGAAGCCCAAAAAGGAGGACAAGAGTAACATCCCTAGCAGCTCAAAGGCTGAAGACTCTCAGAAAGGAGGAAAGTCAAGAAATGTAAAGATGATGGATATATTGAGTATTACAGGCAAAGGATTAGGTACATTTAGTCTTAGAGTCCATCATTTCATAAACGGTCCCAATCATTACAGTCAAAGACCATTCATATGTTTAGTTATTTTGCATAGCATGTATGCTAGAACAGATAACCTAATCCACTGATGAGATTGGCAGCTGTTCCTTGACTAAGCAAATTCTATGCCTATTCATATTTTCTCATTATGGTATGCATGTATTTATTCCAGTGTTAACGTGCAAATAGACGGAAGCAAACCTAACAAGATTTATGCATTCATATTTATAGTGAACAAATTGAGTTGGCATACGCTCTCTCTCCATATTTCTCCGCTCTGGTTGGTTTAAATGTGAATGCGGCCACTCATTTCTGCTATGGTGGAGCGCAATGCCGAATGGTGGAATAAAGGGGGGAAACGTAATTAACTGAACCAATGCTTAGTCTTGACTTAATTACAAGTGCAGTCTCGGAAGCCCCAGATAAAGGGAACAGTTTCATTGCAGAGTGACAGGACCAACCCCAAATGAAGATGGATTTTTTTCCCCTAAACTCCTCTCTGTGTACCTTTCTTGGGGAGCTCAAACTCCTAATTGTCTGTATCAATCTTAATTTGCCTTTCTGACGACACTGCCACTAACTGCTGTAGCTTTCCCTGAAGCCAGAAGTGGGTCAATTAAATCTGGCCTGCTGGAATGAGGGGCAGAGGAAGGGAAAGGTCTCTCGCTCTCTCTCTCTTCGGTTTCTGTCTGTAGTTCTTTGGCTAGGAAATTAAAAACCGAGGCCAGGGTCTTTTGGTACCTTGCAAACTTTCCCATAAGAGGCATCTTTAACAGAGTCAGGTTTTAAATGTCAGCAGTAGACTTGTTTTAGTTTAAGATTGTTAATCAAATACGTTATGTGAAGTCTTCAGTATGGGAAATGTCTGTGGGGTCTGTCGTTCAACGTGACACTGCGTCCACACCAGCCGGCGGTCCGTTTCTATTTTAGTCATGCAACACAGCTGCTTGAGTCACTTTGCTACTGAACTGTAGCCTTGTGCTTTAGTGGTCGACCAATATGAATTTTTTTGATCTGATATCATGGAGAGCAGGGTGGTTGTTGGCCAATATAAAGCAGATAAATATGATATTGTATTTCACATTTCATATAAAGACAGTTAATAGCACAGTCTGCAGTGAAATTTATATTTCACATGATATGTACTAAATTATGAACTAAAAAAACTAAAATAAAAAGATATATATATACTTTTGATAGCAGTTTCTTGATTCTGTAATCCTAATTTGTTTCACAAATAAAGAAATAGTTAAAACATGACTTAAAAAGGAAGTACACCCTGTAATCTGTTAAGTCTGTGTGCACTGGGAACACTCATTTTACACACAGTACACAGTGAATGTGACATAGTGGCAAACAGGATGTAGCTGAGCTTAGTTTGATATCAACTTGTAAAAAATCAGCGAAAAAAAAAAGAAGAGGGATAATTGAAAAAGGCCAAATATTGGCAAGGCTGATATATATTGGTCAACAGCTACTCATGCTTAATGCTGATTGGTCAGTATTGGTGAATGGTCAGTGATGATGTTCAGCACCAAAGGGCTTCAAGCTGATGCCAGTAATGATTCTGTTGTGGTTTTGTCTTCCTGCAGGAAGTAGAAAAGGCAAAGACTTCGGGAAAAAGAGGCGAAGAGAGAAGCAGGTGACGAAGAGTCCGAAGTGACGCAGAATTTGATAAAGGATTTAAAATGCCTTGTTTTCTCTGGAAAAAACTCATCAGGTATGTGTCACACAAATCACACATACTCTCATAATGAAAGAAAATAATCAATAAATCTTGTTTTCTTACACATGCGCATACAATGTGAAACATTAACTGTGTACAGAAATGTTACGAGTCCCGAAAGCTGAGCTGTAAATGAGGGGGAGGGGTGAAGTGCTTTAGATTTAGAAAGAAGGACTCGGCTGTTGTGTTCTTGTTGTGTTTTACAGCACTTCTATTGGGCAACACTTATGGCCCATTAATCCAGAATCAATAGTGATAATGGCCCTATGATTAATTCATCAGCCACTGTGTTTGTGTTTGTTCTGGGGCTGCATTTTGTGCGACAAAATGTTTGCTTTTGTTGTCCAGGTATCAGCAGACAGGCTACAGCAAGCTGGAAACACGTGTCTCCAATTACAGGCAAGGGACTCCACATGGTCATATGTTTTTAGTTTGTTTATCTACTGTATTCATGAAAAAAAAAGAGTAAAAAAAAACAAACAAACAAAAAACCTTTTTGTATATATCTACAGTATATCTACTTATCTGTATATAATGTATGTATATATATTTTTTTACATTTTAAACTTTATCTCTAAAAATTTTTATTTCATATCATAACATCAAAAAAAGCTGGAAATGGGCTTCCATAAAAATTGGTCCTACTATCTTTCCTCATTTTGTCTTTTCTTTGAGTCTTGTCCTTTCCAAAACCTGATCATCATCATCATCAGCCACCCAGTCACACATGCACACATACATGTGTGCAAACACTCATAAACACTAACACACATAAACACAGACGTCAGCCGTCTCCCCCACCCCTCCCAGACTCAGAGTCTCAATTGCGATGAATATTTCAGCAGCTGGATTGCTGGTGGAGAGAGGTTTGGCGTGAATTATTAAAGACGTTTCAATTATGATATTCCTCTAATTCTCTTAGTGGCGACATCAAAGGAGAAACAAGGACGTGACATGAAAAAGAGACTGTTCGTTGGGCAAGGAGGGTGGAAAATTAAACATGAAACATGTTATTAAACATGTTTAAAGTAATCCCTTTTTACTTTTTTTTTTTTTTTTGCTTTTCTTGCCATACACACTCGGGATGGAGGCCCTCCTGGATGGTCAATAAGCTGTCTGGCGTCGCCCATCCACAAATTGATTGTTTGCAAACTCAATTATGGCTCGCTATCAATGGCTTTCACAATCCGGAATATCATATCAAGCTGTAATGCTCCCAAAGCCATTTAGTGCATTTTGTCAGTTCATCTCTTTTAGTGAACACTCACATAGAGAGGAAGAGCAGAACTGTGTAGTTTAGCAGAACTGTGGTGTATGCTCATGGGGTTCATCACTTTTAAGTTAATGTGAGTAATTGCAAGTAAAACATTTGTAGGTGGATTTCATCAAAAAGGAGTATGGATAAAAAGCCAGTAATGAAAATTTGCCCCATTGTGATAAAGATGACACCACTGAAAATACAATTAACTTCCTGTTCAGTGAGTGAGACGGTGATTCAGTAACAAGTCTGATGGATTCAGTTGAGTGAAAGATTGAGCTACCTGTTTTTGATACACTAAAACAAACTGAACAATTTCTGAACAGCAACTTCTTAACATTATTTTGCAGTACACTGCCTTTTTTGTAGCAACAAATTCATTCCAGACTGCAAACTGACATTCACAACATAGCTTATATGTATATTTATATACTCACATACATACATATATATATATATATATATATATATATATATATATATATATATACACACACACATACACACACACACACACATTTAATATGTGTGTTTTATTCCTGCATTCTAATATGCTACTTTAGTGCTGAATAAACATATTCTTATTATTAAAAATAATAAAAACTACAACGTTTGTGTGGAAACTTATTTATTTTTGTTTGATTGAAGGAAAAAAAACAGCAATTATTTGAATTAAGAAATCTTTTGTGACATTATACTGTAAATGTCTTTACTGTCACTTTTGATAAATTTACTGTATCTTTGCTTAATAATGAGTGAATGAATTATACTGTTGAAAAGTTCTAGTCAGTAAGACTTTTTAAAAATAAATGTATTACTTAATTTATTTTTAAAAAGTCATACTGATCCAAACTTTTCAACCGTATCTATCATTCATTCATTTGCTTCGCCGATGAAAAAAGCGATGTGGGAATGATAATTAACTGAAAGCTTTTGTTACCCCATATGAAAACCAGATGACGGGTCGCATGTTAAAAAAAACAAGTACGTACTGAAACTAGTAATCCAACTCTCAAAGTTTGTCCAATGTTGTAACCACATTCTCCTCTCATGGAGGTATGCTGGATTGGGACCCACGGTCATAGTATGTCCAGCTATAGTCATGCATCAGTGGGTAAAGGAGGTCCACACTTGGTGGCCTCCAGTCCGTGTTGCTGTCCTCCACGACACGGGCTCCTTTACCAGCAAAAATATAATTCACACTCTGCTGGAGCTGAGAACATTCATTCTTTAAACTTCCATAATGTAAACTGCTTTGTTCCGTCCTGTATGTAATCTCAACACCCAAACTTTTCCATCCAAAGAAGCAACATGACAACAAGATTAAGATGAACTGTGTCGCTTCGGCCTGTAACGTTTATGCCAGCGTGAGATTTTCCTCTTGTCAGCAGATATTCTAGTGTGTGCAGTCGAATTGGCTCCAAGGAAATGTTAAATTAATTAAAGCTAAGGTAGCAGGAGCTGCTGTTGGGCGGCTGAGAAGTGTTTACTGTGACTGGTCTTCACTGCCCCCTCCCCATCCTGCCTGACACAGTGATTAATGGGGGTTGTTGTCTGGCAGTCCGTGCTTTGCCCTCTAGGTGGAGAGTTGGTCTCAAGAGCTTGTTGGAGAGAGACAGAGGAACGTTTATGCAGCGTTGGCACCTAATGATACTGCCGCAACGCTAACACTAACACTCCTGTAGAGCATATGTACCTGATTAATTGGCTACAAAGTAAAAAAAAAAAAGTGTGTGGGGGGAGTGGGTGGTTCTGGGAACAGAGCTTAGTCGCTTTGCACTTCTATAATTGGAACACACTTGAGACCGTTCATGTGAGACATCAAAGCAGACATATATAGACTAGTTCTGATGAAGACGCTATCACCAGGGGCCTGATACCAGCAACCTATCGCAATTTCCTCTATTTAATTAACAGCCAAAAAACACATTGTTGTGCTAGTGAGTGTACTTTCTGTTTATTCCTCATTTTCAGGAAAAGCTTATCCCAGAAATAGAGGCCAGTCATGGCATTCTCATCACTCCCAACTCATATCTTCACATTATGCAAGATTACATCCGGAAGTACGACTGGCATTATGTCATCCTGGATGAGGGCCACAAAATTGCAGGGTTACCATGGCATGCAAGCAGGTGACCATTGCTTTCTTTATAAGAAATTTTTCCTTTATTTTAAAATCAAGCAGTCAATTAAAGTCTCACAGGTCTTGAAAAGAACACAAGACCTTAACAAAAAAGAAGACCTTAAAAGAAATGATCTTCATTCCAGCTCCAGTGTTATTGATTGCTATATTAAAAAAAAAATCAATTGGAAATTTCGCAACACTTTGATTTGGTATTGAATGAACTGAAGCTAATGAAGCTTAGACCAAATTCATCATAAAAGGGGCTTTATTGTCAACTAGTATTTAACTGCTTGCACAGGTATGGTCTAACTATTTTGATTACTTGATCAACTTGGTCCTGATTAATCGGATTGTCACTGATTTTTGTATTTATTTAATTTTTTTTCATTTCCGGACACCCCACCATTTTATGCTCTCTGGATCACCCATGCAGAACAACCTCAAAGAGCTGGGGTCGCTTTTTGACTTTGTGTTTCCAGGGAAGCTGGGAACAGTTCTCCATACCCATTACCATGGGAGGATACGCTAATGTGTCTACATTGCAGGTGAACCACTCATTACCCAGAGCTTACTGATCAATGCAGTTCAAATTCTCTTATTATTTATCTATAAACCTATAATTTACACCAAATATAATAGCATAATGAACGCAGGACACATTGTATATTACACAGAGATAGAAGTGCCTGTATTAATTCAAAGGCATATAAAAACCTTCTAACAGTATAGTGATGGCTGTATGGTGAATGGAATCTAGATGTGCCATTATTAGGAAGCCTTTTTAATAGCACACTTACTTTATGGATTTCATTTCCGAACTGCTTTAAAAGGCTATTGATGTTTCCTATGCCAATAATAAAAACCTTTACTAATTATTAATGTTATTAAATGGTTGTAGATAGCTAACCCCTGACTCATGGCACTCTCGTCTGTACAGTCCTGCTGACCAGCCTCAGACGTACATAAATTTTGTTTTTAGTGGATATTCATTTGAGAAATGAGAGAAGATTTTACAATCGTGCAATTAGAATTTACACTTTATGCATTATGTATTTCTTTGCACCAAAATATATACATGAAAAATGAACTAACATCCATTTGTGTATTTGTGAAATATTCGGAGTCTAATTTAAAAAAACTGGGTTTCAGAATTTAAATATGAAGATTAAAAACCTTTTTTGATTTTAAGATTTTTTTATAATGAAGATTTACCTTTTGGAATTATTCATGCAGCTTTTAATAACTTTATAAACAGAGGAACTATATGTAATGTTTGTACTTAAAAAATGAAAATGAAATTGTGGAGTGAAAGTTTTTTTTTTTTTTTGTAAAAAAAAAAAAAGATTTGTGCCTTACAAGTCTAGATGGAAGAAAGATATGAAACACTTTTGCAGCCAGCTTCTTTACTGAAGCATATGTTTTATCACTACTTATTCACACATCTCTCTCTCTCTCTCTCTCTCTCTCTCTCTCTCTCTGTGTATCTCTCTCTCTTTTGTCCTCTCAAATGGGCCCTAATCCAGGCTCGCTGTATGCCCTGCAGTGTTGTGGTTCAACTGTAGGCTTTCTTTTGATCTGAAAACCCCTTTAAATTACAGCTAAATGGCATTTGGCCTAACCCTGGATCAGGAGAACATTATTGATAAAAGAGTGCAGCCCCCCTTGGAGTCCAGCAGCACTCTTATGAATATTTAATGTGTCAATCTGCTGATAGAAGGAGAGAAAGAGAACAAGCGGCTGTTGACATGCCTCAGGACACACAAATTTGTTTGCCTTTCATAAAGTGGTTTGAAGTGGATGCTTGTTAATTAGCCAAAAATATAAATAGATTTTAGTTGCTGTGTTTGCTTGCAAAACGTTAAAACAAATATGCTGCTGTTTAAAAGTTTGGGGTCTATAAAAAATTTTGTCTTGAAAGAATGATCTCCACCAACGATGCATTATTTGATAAATACAGTAAAAAAAAAAAGAAAAAAAAAAGAATACATTATACATATAATACATATTTATATATATATATATATATATATATATATATATATATATATATATATACACACATATATTTAAATATTTATATTTAAAAATGTAATTTATTCATGTGATGGCAAAGCTGAATATCCAGCAGCCATTACTGCAGTCTTCAGTGTTACATGATCCTTCAGAAATAATTCTAATTTTCTGATTTGCTGCTCAAGAAAAATTTATTTTTATTTTCAATGATGAAAACCCTTTAAGCGAAAACTGAGGATTATTTGATTAATAAAGTTTAAAATCAGCATTTATTTGAAAATAGAAGCATTATTAACATTATAAACATGATCTTTATTGTCACGAGCCATTTTAAACTTTAAGTCTTTGTACTCTCAAGTTTGTTGGGGCAATATTGTCATTGATTTGTTGTTAATGTATTTATTTTTTCATTTTTATTCCTAAAGTCCAGACAGCTTATGAAAGTACTTTCTGAGAAGAATGAAGGCTAATGTGAAAGCAATCTTTTTTTACCTGACAAAAATGAACAGGTGTCCATACAGTACATATAACAGAGAAATCTATACTCCACTGTTTGTCTGTGTATCTTGCATTTCAGACACAGTTTGGCCAGTCTGTTTTAAAAATAAATAAATAAAAACTAGTTCTAAATGAAGCCAGAGCATCAAGCTTTGTCACCAAGCAATTCTAGAAGATCAGAAAGATGCAAACATTGAAACTTCCTACTGTTGTTTTAACTGTTGAATTATAAAATATATGTTGCTTTTCATCCAATCATGAACAGTTAAAGTCTGAACAGGTCCTGTTCTGCAGATTGACGGAAGATCAGCGGCAGGTTTACCAGAATTTTCTGGACTCCAAAGAGGTTCATCAGACTCTGATTGGAGACATGCAGGTAATAGATCTATGTGTAAAACACCAATGTGTAAAGAGCTTCTGGAATTTGCGTAGTATAATGTTTGAACACCTCAACTGTAGCAGTGGGATTTAAACATCAAAATCGAATTTAAATCTCAAAATCAAGTTAAGCATGAAAAAAATAAAAAAAAGATTTAAGAATTTTTTTGTCTGGTAAAATTCACAAGATTAAAAAAAAGTGCGACTGACTGTATAGCTACTCACTTTACTAACTTTTCATGCATTTGTTATGCTGATTATGTCAATGTGTAATGAAAAAAACTATTAAGTTAGAAAACTGTAAAATTTTACTTTGAACTTTATATTCATAATATGTGTACAGATAAATTTTCTTTACTGATAATGACTTTGTCACAAACATGCAGAATCTGTTTGTAATTGTTGTGAAAGCCTTATACAGCTGTGAAGATGCTTGTTGCATATAAAAACCGTCCCTGTGATCTATTGATTCTCTTTGTGTGTGAACTGTCACAGCAAGGAGATGCTCCTTTATACAAACTATTCATCACAATGCTCCAAATGTGTTTTGTGGAGGCAAAAGCTGTGGGTTGCAGAGCAGTTTACAAACCCCTCTTATGTGGTCACAAACTCCATTAAGCCACATATATAATGCAAAGACTTCTGCATTTACATCAAGGAAGAGACTTTACTGCTCTGGTCAATTACCTTCATTAAATTAACCAGGTTTATTAATATTAAGATTTGTGTTTCCTATTTCTTACAAGGAAAGAGAATTGTTTTTCTCCCTCCATTAAATGTATTAACATATCCATCCGGTGTATTAATCTCAATTCCTCACCCTGTGGTTCTAGGTTTTCTCAGGCCTCATGGGTCTGAGAAAGATCTGCAACCACCCGGATCTGTTCACAGGCGGCCAGCGGTTGCTCTGAGGCATCCCTGACTATCAGCTGACCGAGGAAGAGCACTTTGGTTACTGGAAATGCTCTGGGAAGATGATTGTGGTGGAGCCACTGCTGTGCCTGTGGTTCAGACAGGGACACAGAGTTTTGCTTTTCACCAAGTACAGGCAGGTTACTAAGAGTGCAAAAAAAAAAAAAAAAATAGCAGGAACACAATGATATGTTTGACATGGTTGATTTTAGCCAAATCCATCCCAATAGATCCATCAGCCCTTTGCTGAAGTAAAAATGTGCAAATAAACCAACAGTATTGATGGATAAGCTGCACTCTCACTATCTCCAGCAGCACCACTAAAGGACCAATAAAGTTATTATGTCATTTTGCCCTCTAATAGAATTCATTAGGAGATCTTATTGCATTGTAGGGTGTCTGTCAGGACCCAGCTGTCTTTGTTCAATAGAAATGAGATTTGGCTTCAGAGAGAACCTAAAACCCACACAGTTGGTACTTCTGTACATGTAATATTAATCTCACTTAATCCTATTAGCACTAATCCTGTTCTCAATGCTCTGTCTGAAACCATTTCTCCCACACACACAGATGCTGGAGATCTTGGAGGTGTTCGTGAGGGAGAATGGCTTCTCGTATCCCAAAATGGATGGCACTACTACCATTGCGTCCAGGCAGCCTCTGATCACTCAGTACAACCAGGTGAACATGATCACCGTGCCTGTTTTACGCTCCCTGTGATGGTTAAAGAGCTTTTAAACCAACCTTTTTTATGTGTGTGTGTCTTTCCAGAACAAAGACATCTTCATCTTCCTCCTGACAACAAGGGTTGGAGGTTTGGGAGTCCAGCTGACTGGAGCCAATAGGGTTATAATCTATGACCCAGACTGGAACCCCAGCACAGACACTCAGGTCGGCCAAAGCAGTATCTGGCATCCAGAATGCATGTTCTTTCTGTATATCTAATGTAAACAATTCCGGCTTGAAGTATGCAGCGTTGATCTTTATTGATGTGAACTATTGACCTCTTCCCGTAGGCTCGTGAGCGTGCCTGGAGGGTTGGGCAGAAGCAGCAGGTGATGGTTTATAGGCTGCTGACAGCTGGAACAATTGAGGAGAAGATTTACCACAGGTTAGTTTCCTAGGATTGGGCACTGAGATGGAGCTTATAATAGTAAGGAGGACTATTATAATCCATAATGTCCTACTTCTGTCTGCAGGAGCTCAATAGACAGTAATTGAAATGCATTATTTTTTTAATTAGATATCAACACGATTTGCTAATTGGTCGCTAAAGGCTGTCATAGACTAGTGGGTTATTTGTAGGGAGGCAATGGGAATTTCGAAAGGACTGTGAAGAGCGGGATTGTTTGCATATTAATTTTGCAATTTCGAGCTAACCTGAGACACTATGCATTTGTTGAGCAGATAAACCATCCAGCAGGGTGAGATTGTGGCATGTCAGTGTTTAGGCTATAAAGAAAATAATTCAGGAAATGTGGAACTAGGGTGTATCATAACGATGATTTAAAAAAAAAATTACAGTATTAAAGTATAGTATTTCTTGTCTCTTTCCATAGACAAATCTTCTAACTGTTTCTCACCAACCGAGTGCTAAAGGATCCTAAGCAGAGGCGGTTTTTCAAGTCTAATGACATTTATGAACTTTTCACGCTGAGCAATCCTGACAGCTCCCAGGGAACAGAAACCAGTGCAATATTTGCAGGTAATTCATGGATATATTAACAATTTGAATGGATTATCTTTGCAAGAACAGGTCTGTTCATTTGGCTGATGTCACAAAGCGAACATGTGCTGAAATCAAGCAATGTAGATACAATTTAAAAACATTTTATTGGTACACTGTCAGAAAAAAAACTGGGGCAGTACCCTTAAAGAGACCACTTTTTTACCTCAAGTACCCCAAAAAGATGCTTCTTATTATCTTAAAGTAATCATATGAGCCCTTAAGTTACTACATTTAACCATTTAGGGATAAATAACATGCAAAGTTGATATTTGAAAGTCGTTTGACATTTGCCATTTTTTCCCTGAAAGTGTGGATAAATAACTATATTGAATTTTTTTCTCTCTCTCATAGGCACAGGGTCAGATGTGCAGGTTCCAAAAAGACACAAGACCTCCTTGTCTCATTCATCTGCATTTTGCGTTGAAGACCAAGATACCACAACTCTGTCAGAAAACAGAAACTCTACCTCAGTCAACGGTCTGTCAAACAACAATGCCTCTGGGTTACAGAACAATAATCTTGAACCTCATCTCACTGCTGATCGTTTGATAAACAGCACTAGTAAAGATCATTCTCCTGCAAATACCCCTCAAAAGCACAGAGAGAAAAAAAGGTACTGTGAGATGCCAGAAAAGGACACGTTACCCTCAGACAGACACAAACGTAAGCATAAAAAGCTCAAGGCACTCTGAAGACGACAAGTTTGAGGGCTGTCGCATTTTTCACCTGGTGAAGAAATGGAAGTACAAGAAACAGAAAAATGAGAAGGAGGAGGAGGAAAAAAATTAGAAAAAGTGTGACTATTATGTTCTCTTA
This sequence comes from Carassius auratus, assembly GCF_003368295.1. Lineage (NCBI taxonomy): Eukaryota > Metazoa > Chordata > Actinopteri > Cypriniformes > Cyprinidae > Carassius > Carassius auratus. The sequence goes on from NC_039280.1 coordinate 7,637,164, forward strand.
AAAAAATCAAGGATACACAGTGTCATGAAGCATGACACTATAATGGAGGCATCGAACCCGGACTATGTGCTTGTAGAAGCTGAAGCCAACAGGGTTCTGAAGGATGCGCTGAGAGTTCTCAAAATTTTTGTTACATTATAAAATTGTATGAATAATATGAGGCTGTTTTAACATCCGTTTTGCTCTTAGGAGAAGGTTTGGGCAGAAGAAAAACTCACTTCTGTCATCTGGGACAACAGCAAAAGCAACAGAGAAATGTGAGGTATGTCAATACAATATCCTGTGAATCCCCAAAAGAATAATAAACGGTTGTTGAGCACTCATGTTATGTTTTATATATATATATATATATATATATATATATATATATATATATATATATATATATATATATATATATATATATATATATAGACTGCAGATGTTATAAAGAAGTCAATTTTAAAGAAGCCAGGATCCTGCTGCTCACTTCAGCAGTGAAGGAGCGCAGGAGGAGTGTGGTTCTCTCTCCTCATCCTCTCTCCTTGCTAGAATGAAGGCCAGGAATCACCTCAATCAACTCCAGAGACAAGAGGAAGATGAAGAGAGAGAGTCTACTGCCATTCATGCTACCCCCACAGAACACGATAAGCTTTTGTTTGACCTGAGGAACTTTGTGGCCTTCCAAGCTCAGGTGAATGGCCAGGCAAGCACCGAGGAGATCCTGGAGTACTTCACCCCGAGACTCACGTCCACATTACACCAGTGTTCAGAGAATTGCTATTTGTGAGTTCCACAGACTTCCTGGACAGCAAAGCATGTGGAAGCTTAAAGCTGACTACAGGTAAAAGAAGCAGCGCATATGAAGAGCTATTAACTGAGAAGCACCAAATGGAATGTATACCTCACATGTGGGAACATTCAATTTACTTGAACACTTGATTCAATGCATCAGTTATTTTAAGTTTACAAAATGTGTAAATGCAATTCATTTCAATAAACTTCCGAAAACTTTCCAGGTTGGTTGCAAAAAGTACAAAAGAATTGTATTGGCCCTATTATTGTAAAACACTCCAATTGTATAAAAAAAAATATATATATATATATATATATATATATATATATATATATGATGTCATGCTTTTGTTTGTTTTTGTAAAATTCCTGGATATTACTTGAATTTGGGGATCTCTTGAAAATGTTATTCATGTAATTATTGTTGAGACCAGTACTTTCAGTACTTTTTCTATTCACTATTTCTATTTTCTATTTGTACTCAGTTCTACCAATAATTTGGCAATAATTGAAAATGTACATTTTATATAGGGTTTCTAGCCTATAAATGTGTTTGTTGTCAATTTGTTTACATTACATTTTAGTAAGTGAAGGTGATTTAGAAACTTATAAAATCTATGTTATTTAATGTCTTGAGAGTATATACCTCTGCCTTCCTCTTAATGTTTTTTTCAGTAAGAACAAATGAGATTTAATGCAATTGCAATGTGTGAAGCCAGGGATGGTGTTGAGGGAATACTGTACACATTTAAAAAAAAAAAAATTTGATTCATTAAAAGTTACCCAATAAAGATCACCCTCTACATCAACTCCTTAGTATACTTTATTAATATGATCTAGGAAATGTAATGCATCACAAGATGATGAGCCGAAAGATACACCACCTCATTATTGGATCTCATTTTGAAAAGAACTATGATTTTCTGTTGTTGCACATTAATCACAATGCCATGGCCTCTCAGGGACAGGCTTTTATTCCTTGTAAGTTAATGTGTCAGAAATTAGCTTTCGTCGTATATTGTTTGTCAATGAGAGTTAGCACACGAGAAATTAAAATTATTATATATTTTATTTTTTATTTTTTCAAAAAATACTTCTGCTAGTGTGAAACATTTTTTTAATTAGTGTTCTTCAAACTAAAGAGAATAAATCTTTAAAGGAACTAACTGCGAAATGCTTTTTGAAATAATATGAAATAAAAGTTTATGAATTTATTTAATGCTCTGTTCCGAGAATCCGACTTCATTAAAACTTTTTATACGTTTATGCAGTGGATAATGGGCTTATAATAATAATAATAATTTAAACATTCGTTTGTAGTCTATAACTCAAACTTTTTTTATTTTAATGCTGGGCATTTGCGCGTAAGATGTCCTGTCGCTGACCATGGTACTGAAAGTTTTTTCCTTTTTCCTTTTTATTACGAGGCCTCATGCATTCACAATTATTCTGTTAGTTAAAAATTAAAAACAGCAATTATTCATCTACACTCTAAAGACATGTTTTAAACAGAGCGCTTTATGACACTCATTTCATCTGGCACATATACTGCTGTAATACACTCCCAGTCACACTCTCAAGATCGTAGAAATCACTTGATCTATAGGTTTGATCAATCTATTTCCATTCCGTATAATAACACAAATGTCAAGAAGTTATACAGAGCTCGTCCCCCAGTTTCCGATGTATTTTGACGAGATCATAACACCAACTTTATTTTCAGCGGTGCATAAATTAATTACACGCATTTAATAACTAAAATATCATTATATTCCCCTCTTAATATCATAAACGTTCTACGCCAGGGAAGCACTTAATAGTGCAGGGGGCCATAACAGGCTATTATACTTGTGTAATGCTATTAGAGAACCAATTATGCACCATTACACTTGCTTTTTTGCAGTTTATGTGATTTCATCCAATACCGTCCTGCACTTCAAAATTTCAGCTGCTACTCGGAGCCTCATTTCCAGCAGCAGAGGAGCGGCGGTGTCTGCGCGCGGCGTCCCGCGTGCGTTTTAAAAGTAATTGAAAGGGTCCCGCTGCATATCATTTACGCGAGAGTGGGAAATAAATCCTTGGACCCCTTGCTGTGAACAAAATCAAAATTTGGACCTGCGAGCGCACAGCCAGTGGATTCTCGTATAAAGTGGACCCCTAACCCATATAATGAGCAATTACTGGTCTGACAGCCAATTTTAAATTCAAAAACAGTCATCTAGATTTTTAATATAAAAAGCAACTGTATAAAAAAGTGCATCGTGCTTGTGCCCGTGTGTTTGTGATTTGGGAATATGCATGCATTGAGCTAAAGTTACACTTTCGGAGTATGAATGCCTTGGAGGATTTTGACGTTTCCACCACGTGCGCAATCCGGTTGGCCACGGAGAACCTATCCAAATGACTTGAAAACGAAAATCTGATTAATTGCAATTACGTGGGAGATTATAAAGACGAGTGTTGTCATGCTCTAAACAGTCACAGAGACATCTGGTCACTCCCTCCTTACGCGCGCGCGAGCGGATAAACTGAAGCGCTCAGTGATTGACTGTGAGAGTGCGATTGCTCTGCCGAGGTTGAGCTGGAGACACGAGAATCGCGAGTGCATAAAGACCGTCTTTTGGTACATTTGCTTTTGTATTATGTACTTCAAATCGGTTACAGAAACGTATCAGTATTGTTCAAAGTTGTCTTTTTAAGACGCATGCGATTACAGTAATAGTTAGCGAACATCTCGCTGACGCTTGGTCATTTGTTTTCTTTGCAGAGAGAAATATTCTGTCCACTCGCAAAGCACCGGGAAACATGTTCTACTTTCACTGTCCACCACAGTTAGAAGGAGAGTGCTGCAGGACCAACACATGTAAGTATGATTCATTTATTTTGCAAGAATGGAATTTTATCTCAAATGTTAGCTTTGCATTTTTATACAAGTTTTATACAAGTATATCGCGGTTCTGTGGCAGTTTTATAGTGCTAGAATTTATCTTCATATTGTGCATGTTATTTCGCAAAGTTACTTAATAATAAGCCTATGTTTGGGTTTGTTTTATGGTGTTTAAAGTTTTGCCACATGGCAACGTGATCGAGAGGCTCGACAGCCGCCCAGCTGAGACTTTTTGTTGCAGTCTGTCTGAGAACAGATGTTAGATGTCATGCCTTTCAACTGGCATTTTGTTGGTCACGGTCTCTCATTGTGTAAAGTGATAATTCAAGTCTCTAGCAGATGAATACAATGAATCAACTGTTCCCTTTGAATTAGTCCATCACGATTAAGTGAGAGGCAATCATATTTTCCGTCTCACTTAGGGCTATGGGAAAATGTATGATTTTTATTCCATATAAATGCTATGTTTTAAAAGTGTCACGTTACTCTTTTTAATAGTGAACACAAATGGGTTTGGGAATCACGCCTCTGGAGACTTTGATGACGGTTTTCTGCGCAGAAAACAACGCAGAAACAGGACGACCTTCACTTTACAACAGGTATCAAGTCAGTGAGGAGCAAGATTTTTGTTGGATACAAAATAGAATTACTGTTCTTTAACTTATGTTATAATGTTTTATAAACGTTATGTGAGTGTTTTAGACTAGGCATGCCGTGTACGTAAACATAGGCTACATTTATATATATATATATATATATATATATATATATATATATATATATATATATATATATATATATATATATATACTTCCTGAAGTAAACTTTCTCTTTTATTTGCACAAAAAAAAAAAAACAAGCATTTACATATTTAGGTTAACAATTAATACGGTTACATGAGAATATTGGGGAAAAAATGCAAGCAATGGAAAGGCCGAAGAGCATGTAGGCCTGTTTCCTTTGAACAAATGTTTAATCAATATAAACAGTCACAATAATGCCTGTTATTTGTAACGCATATTTAAAACAGTAATTGAAAAGTGTTTGGAAAATGTGTAATTACTTTTCTATCACTTCAGGCAGCAGTTTTTGCGCGTTTTACAGTGCACAACGCATGGACATTAATTCACAGCAAATGCACAACAAATATTAAACATTTCTCTCTGCATAATAAAGCATTTTTTCGTGAAATAAATGTGTATAAATATATTTTACAGTTGGAGGCTTTGGAGGCGGTTTTTGCACAGACCCACTATCCAGACGTGTTTACGAGAGAAGAGCTGGCTATGAAAATCAACCTAACAGAGGCTCGCGTCCAGGTGAGACGTCTTTCCTCAACTGTCCAGAGCTGTAACGAATACATCACACACACACACACACAAAATAAAATAAAAATAAAATAAAAAAATAAAAAACAAAAGCGCTCTCTGAGCACGTTTGGCCAAAGAGAGTAAATGAAGCCACTCTGTCATTTCCGTGATGCGCTTTAATAACATCAACATAATGTGGAATATTAGATTAGGTTGATTAATCGGTCATTCATAATTAACTAGTGGTAATGTTCTACACTAATTTGCCCTCGTCTCTAAGGTATAAAAATTGCTTAGAAGCACTGCCATTTCCGTGTTCCAGCAAATGGAGAGATGATGCGGTGCTTTTCGAACAAGACAAACGTCCCGAGAACGATTTTGCTCGGTTATAAAACGCTCGTGCACCTGAAACCTCCGATTTCATATTCTGCGGCCTTGCAAAACATCCGCGGTAATATCAAGTTGGCCACATGTAATTGCATTCAATGTGTCTGTATGTAATTTCCTGCATTCCAGATTTGCTTTTGGGTTTCCTTCTGAGCTCAGATCTAATTGTGGGAAATATAATAGTTTCCCTTTTGTTCCCCAGGGTCATCTTACTATCGCTTAAAACCAATGACTGCGACGCGATAATGGAATTCGCTGCTGTAAATTAGGGATTGTAAACAAATTATTTCTCTCTAATCGGATTACCCGATTCCTATTATTAAATCTGAACATGAATCGGTCGCAGCATGCAGGGATATTAAACTTACATTATTATTAGGAAATACATTTTCTTTTTGTTGTAGTATAGTGGGCGCCCACCGTTTTTAAAGTGTCAATTGGCTTGTGCTGCGTTAAGAACAAACTGCAAATTGAGATTAATGGTGCAATTATGGCGCATTCAGTGCTGGGGGATCATGACTTCTAGCTGGAAGGTGCAGGGGTGAGATAATGTTGCCACAATTACATTGTGAATATTGTTGTCCTGCCAGTAAACTGTTGTGCCATATTATGTGGAGAGAGCTATATGTGTGTGGCGTTTTGTTTGTTCGCATCATTGTACCTCTGCACAATGCTGGCCAGGCGCTGGAGATATGGCTGCATTATGCAACCTTTCCCATTCAAATATGATTAATGCGTTAGAGAGCACAGACTTAATCGAATCTGATGTTGTCAAACAATCACTAAATAGAGAAATAAACGACTTCATCATGGTTCTCTCTCAGAAGCAGGGAGACTGTCAGTAGGAAGTCATTAAAAAATGATAATGAAAAATTGCTCAATTAAATGTTGTTATAGGCAATGACCTTCATTCAATTAACATACAAGAACTTTGCGGCATATGCTCAGCAGTTGTGTTCGTGAAGTTTCAAATAAGTCACCGGCTTGTTAGATTTTGCAGCACATTTCAGAAATGAGCACTGGGTGCAAATAATAATTCTAATATTTACACAACTTCAACTTAACAAGTGACATTTTAGATTGGGTTTCAGCAGAGGAGATTCTCACCCAAAAACATTAATTCTGTCATTTATTTACCCTCCTGTGACTTTTTCTCTTCTCTGTAGCACAAAAGGAGATATTTGCCAGAATTATATTTTTTTCCTTCTCTCGACAATAAATCAATTCATACAGATTTGGAATAAAATAAAAAGTGAATAAATGTCAACAGATTTTTCATCAAACCTTTTTTTTAATCTGCGTTCTCTTTAGGTGTGGTTCCAAAACCGAAGAGCAAAGTGGAGGAAGACAGAGAGAGGAACTTCAGACCAGGAGGGAAGCAAAGAACAAATGAATGACGGCACCCCTCCTGCACGCAACCTCAACCAGTCTCCTGTTGACCACAGCAGAAATAAGAAAGAATCAATGGAACTACAGCAGAAGTGTGTAGATCATCAAATTAAATGTCCGCATAGGATATATGTTTGTTTTTGTCAGGAGATGTAATTGCAAACTCTTTCCTTTATGCACAGTATTAACAGAGTGGTGGGTTCAGGCGGACCTTTTTTCCCATCTTGTCTGCCCGGGACTCTGCTGAACACAGCCACTTATGCACAAGCCCTTTCACAAGTGGCAACTTTAAAAGGTAAGATCCAGCATCTACTGGATGTCATCATGAAAACGTGTCAGATAGGTTTTATATTTTTTTTACTGCAACTGATGTGGATGAAAATACAGCATATTGTTATCATATTATATTGCCTCTGAATATTTATTTAGAAACGTAGGCAGAATGCATTACCGTATGAGACCTTATTGTGAAGTGTTAATATAGTTATCAGAACTGAAATCTGCAGTCTGTGTTGTCTATGTAATCCTGTTTTTTAAAAAAAAGACATATAATGATGAAGGACATAAGCTGCCCCGTTATGACACACTATTCTGCTCTCATTAGGAAGTCCATTGTGTTCCTGCTGTGTGCCTGACCCAATGGGCCTCTCCTTCCTGCCACCATATGGGTGCCAGAGTAACCGGACGGCCAGTGTCGCAGCCCTGCGGATGAAAGCCAGGGAACATTCAGAGGCAGTGCTGCAGTCAGCCAACCTCCTGGGGGCAGGATCTACAGCCGGGCCCGGAGCAGGTCCAGGGGTCGGGCTGGGCCAAAGCACTGTTTCTGCAGGAGGAAGCGATTCCAGTCCTAACTCTGGTACCTCTAAGATCACATCACTACGGAGAACTCCAGACAAACATCTGCACTGCCAAAAGGAGGGTCCGGATAAGAAATGAAGGAGTCTTGTTTTTTTAATTTTTTCCTAATTTGAGGACACACTTTGGACGAAGGATTTATAATCAAACATTGAATGCCTGCTGCCTCTTTTTTGAGAGCACTGACATACCCGGCACAGGACGGTGTTAAGTGCAATCCCTTGTTGTGTATTTTGCGTGTATGTGTTAAACTATTAATTCAACTGTAATTTTTCCTCTCCTCGTTCCCTTCTACTCGTGATTCTTGCCATTGGTTTTCCCTCTTCGGGTGTATGTGGGCGCCTGGCACTTAATTCGTTTTTTTGTGTGGCGGAATGACTTTTGAACATGCTGTGTGGCAAAAGAAAACTCCCTGGTTGCCAATGTGAACTTATTTAATTTTTCACAATCCATTTTGATGTTTGACTTGTGTACTGTGAAGTCAGGTGATGATAGACATTCTGCATTGTGTCAAGATATATGCCATGCTGAAATATAAATGTACTAATGTGAAATAATATATGTAAGATAATATCAAGGACAGAACTGTATATTAAGTGTTAAGTTTGTCATGTTTTATGATATGATCCGGGTAACTCCGATTCATGCTGATGTGATGGCAACTGACATCTCTCTTGTCATTGCATCTGTACATCCATGATAGACTGCAAGAGTTCAGACACTGGTCCTGTTTTGACATGTTCTATAAAATAATTAAACATGTAGGCAATCATGTACATCTCCTGTTGCCTATTGCTCACACCATCTGGCTATGATCAATTATTAATTAGTTCACAAGAGGTAGGGCTGCAAAAATGGAAGCAATGGTTGGTCTTATTATTTATTTACTTTAAAGTACATCATGACTTTCTCATATCACATAGCTATTTTACATGCGTCCCATGATGACAATGATGTGACAGGTGCTAATTATGACAATATGCACTGGGCATACAACAAAGCTCAGCTGTCATTAGGGTTTTAAGCAGCTTATTGACACTTTTGTAGGAATTCTTTTGTTATTTTCTTTATATCAAAAAATGTAAATGTAACCAAACTGTTTTAGATCATAAGTTCTATTATATGAGGATGACCAATCATTGACATGTAGGAGCATATGGAATATCCAATAGGTTATTAAAAGAAAACATTTTCACCTGCTTTTTTAAAAAACACATTGCAATATTTGAAAAGCAACTTAGTTTAAGAACACAACTGTTTACTACCTTTGAAAAGAAGCTGGACTGATTAAATTCTCGTCCTTGAGGATTTTCAGGAAATTACTTTTGATAGTCAATAACACAATTGAGTAAACTGCACACACATTAGCATTAATAATTCATGTTGAATTATGTATTATCACAAAGTAGTGATTTAATTATTCATGATGTGACACCCTGGTGACAAAGCAGAGCCAGATAATGTCAAAAGTCTTGCCTGATGAAATGGTGCAGCTTGGCATTTGCCTGTTTGGTGACAATAATATATGCTTTGTTCAAAATTTGCAGTATTATTTAGATTAAACTTTCAAACAAAGAGAACTCTTTTTTTTTTTTTTTGCTAGAAATAGGAACGATCACAGTAGAAACAATAGAATAGAAATACAATACAATAGAAAATTAGCCTATTAGAATACAAATAAGGTTAGAGAAAATGAAGTATGACTAGGCCGCAATATTATTAATTAGCAGGCATGGCATCATCTCCATATAATAAGCAGAATTACTATTACTCATAACATGAAACATACAAACAGAAGGAAGACCGCACTGAATCTGCAACAATATACTGAAAATGTTCTTCATACTAAACAAACTAAAGTTACAATTATTTTTGCTATTATTAATGTCAGATTTGATACATTTGGATGAACTATACAGGTAGCCTACATCTAAAATTATATAGATAAGAATGACATATAGTGTTCCTGTAGCTCAACTGGTAGAGCACTGTGCTAGCAAGCGCGCAAGGTTGGGGGTTTGATTCCCCGGGAACACATGATATGTAAAAATTGATAGCCTGAATGCACTGTAAGTCGCTTTGGACAAAAGCGTCTGCTAAATGCATAAATAAAATAAATAAATAAATATAGAATATTATTAAATAAATATTAACGATGTCTAATCTTTATTTTCAAACAAACACTAGACATCATAAACATAAATATTAAATCAGAAGCCCTCTCTAAATATTAAGTTATACACAGTGACGAACAAAGCAGAACTAGTAAAGATCACGTCACATCCAGTAAAATCCTACACTCTTAAAAATAAAAGAACCATTCAAAGGTTCTTTAAAGAACCATCTCTTTCTTACCTTTTAATAATCTGAAGAACCTTGTTTAGCCACAATGAACCTTTTGTGGAACAGAAAGGTTCGTCCCATGATAAAGGTTCTTTATGGAAACATTTAGACAAAAGTTTCTTCTATGGCAACGTGAAGCACTTTTATTTTTAAGAGGGTACGTTATGGGAGCACACATATTTAGCTTTTTTAAAATTAGTGTATTTTTATAACTTGCCTGTCAGCAAAAAGAAAAAGGATCACCTCTGCTATCAAACAGGTAAAAAGCAGTGCCAGCTAGATTGACGGATTTATCACTTCCATCAAACAACATGCTGTGAGGGCGTTTTGGCTGAGTTTTCACCAATAGGAATACTGAATAAGCATTAATTTATACATGTAGTCTTAGTATTTTACGTAAAAAATTATAATTAACATGTTGATTTATTAATAGGTATACTAGTTAGTAGATACATACATGAAGTCTAAATGTTTCAAACTATATTATGTCAAATGTTCGCTCTTTTACAGATTCCCAAAATGTACTCTAAGAGTTTTTTTTTCTGTCTTTTTAATTTCTGTGCTGATATATTTTGTATTGAATTGTTGAAGGGCTTGTCCCTTTGTTAATCTCCAGTAGCCTGTTGTTTACATCACAGCCATGAGCGTAGCTACTCGCTGGTGCTAGTCAGAAGTATTTGGTATTAGGGGGCGGGACATGATCATTCTGGGGAGCCTTTGATTGGACAAAATGAGTGCGTTCAGGACGAGTCACTTAAAGGGAAACTCCACCCTTAAATAAAAATGTTGTCATTAATCACTTACCCCCATGTTGTTCCAAACCCGTAAAAGCTCTGTTCGTCTTTGGAACACAATTTAAGATATTTTGGATGAAAACCTGGAGGCTTGAGACCGTCCCATAGACTGTAGTAAAATAACAGTGTCAAGGTCCATAAAAGGTATGAAAAGTCATCATCAGAATACTCCATCTGCCATCAGACGTGCAGTCTGGGTTATATTAAGCGACGGGAACACTTTTTGTAATCAAAGAAAACAAAAATAACAACTTTATTCAATAATCCCTATGTCAAAGGTCTCCTCTGTGTCTCTCTGTATCAACGTGCTGCATGTGCTCTTCTGTGTCCTCCACGCCACAAGGATGAGTTATTTTTGTTTTCTTCGCCTACAAAAAGTGTTCCCGTCGCTTCATATAACCAAGACTGCACGTCTGATGGCAGATGGAGCATTCTGACGATGACTTTTCATGTTACAAAGATTAAAAGAGCTTTTAAGGGTTTGGAACAACATGGGGGTAAGTGATTAATGAAAAGTTGTCATTTTGGGGTGGAGTAACCCTTTAATATCTTCACTTTATTTTCCTGGTAGAGTAACTTTAAATTACACAACTCTTAATTATTATTTTTTTTTTTTTTTTTTTTTTACTGAGGAACTAATTTTGGTTTTCTTTTTAATAAATTTTGACATTTGTAATTTGACAGGAGTGTGCTCATGTAATCCTGTCAATTGAAGTGCAAATTATGTTGTATCAAATCTATTTAAATAATTAAATATTAAATTATTTTTATTAGTTAATTTGTGGGAAAGTTAGACATTGAGTTTAATCTCCATCATGGACAGCAAGAGAAATAGGTTTATCTTGTAATGTGTTAAAACAGGCACAACACTGGTCACAACTATCCGAGTTTTCTTACATCTAAACCTAAAACATGTTTGCTCCATATGTGACCTGTCGTCCTCAGTATGTTTCTCTCAGACAATAGAAACACTATTGTAAGTGCATATTGCATCGACTGATAAAGATGTCTCCACTTTGAGAAAACCCAGCTCTGGGAAAAATCAATTTAGACACTGTTGCTGTTGTTAATCTTTTTTTCTTTTCCAAAATGAAATCCTGCACAGCAAGCAAACAGAGAAACAAATGGCCTATGATGGTTTTAAGTAATTTAGAATTATTGTAGTAGTATTTTTAGAAGATTGTTTATAACATTCATTGCACGTGGATTATTGATTATTCAATGCAGTAATTCATTCTATTATGAGAAGCATTGTTACATCAAATTAACTGGAGAGAGGCCAAGCAAGCCTAAAAAACACTAAACTAAACTAAATAATGACACAAATCATTTGTTTCAAATTTTGTTTGTATGAAGTTAATGAGTTCTTTTGTTGCATTAATGATACATTGTCAGTGAAGTCATATCCAAACTCTGGTGCTCCAGTTGTTTGAGATATGGGCCTCCTGCATAGGTCAAGATATTGTCAACATTTGTGCAGTTATCACAGCTGCCTGCACTTACATAAACAAAGATCAAACTCACTACATTTATTTTGACTGGGAAAGATAAGACAGAATGGATCTGATTATGCTTAAATGTTTTCTTACACAGTGCTGAATATTTAGTATATATTAGTAATTTTAAATTAATGATCAGCCAGTTTTTTGTTAAAAACCAAACAAACAGATATTACATATACAAAGATATCTGTAACATATAATGTATTGATTTACTAGAGAATAATATAGTTTGTACATACAAAGTGCTATGCACCCTTTGTCCACTAGAGTGGTCTATTGTGCAGATACTGAATTCACTCAAACCCGCAAATACAGGATAATATCACAGCACTGGGGTAAAGAGAACAACGAAGCTTATTTTCAAGTTAACATCTGATAGTTCCTGCATTTTTTAAATGTTTTTTTTTAATGTTTTTTTAATGCATTAGCTGTTTAAATGGATCTGTGTGAGAAAACAACAGCCAACCAACATATTGTGATTTAACATCTTTCTTTAATGATGATGTAATGAGTTTCTGAAAGACTGTAAAAGTAGTACATTGCAAGTAGTTGTTTATAAGGCAATCATTTTATAGTCATACATCAGAAACAATGGCAAGGTAAAGACAGACCACCCCTTTTTAATATGTAACCTGCCAAAGCACATCAAGAGAAAATTTGTTTTATGGCAAGTTATTAACCCTTAAACTGAGTTTTAAACCTGACAAATTTAGTGTACAATTTTCATGCATACTGTGGGCCATTTGGAAATCTTTTTTCTGCTTTTATAGAGCATCACAGTCCCGCCCACAGCCGGTGCTGGAAGTAAAAATTCAATACAACTTCTGCATTGACAGTTGGGGTATAAGCCATAAAAATGTAACCATACATGGTAGACTTAAAACCAGCTACGGCCTGTAATAAGCGATAGTATATGCTCATATAAACGGCAAAGGTTCATGGGGCACTAACCTTGTTTTGAGATAAATGCCTTTTATTTGCGATGTCTTGGCTAAGTACTTCATTACCCACAATCCTGAACAATCCCACAATCCCACAGTGATGCATCTGATTGGTGGAGCTCGTGTACCCGTCTGGTTAAACCCCGCGAAGGTCCGTGAAGACTGAAGATCATTAATAAAAAATTAAATTAAATTAAATTAAATAAAAACCTGTGTTGCGTTTTTGCACGGTAGACTCATCAGTGCAATCATGATCTCCTTGGCTGCCATGATGGCGTTTTTCAAGGAGGAAAACAAAAGTGTTCAAAGGGGTGAAACCCACTTCAGATAGGGTCATGTAACGTTAGTTGAGTGTAGTGTGTCCGAGGGTCAGCTTGTGGGTTTTGTAAGGGCCAGCATGAGGGACAAGACCTACAAAGTTTTGGTGAGTTTTGCAGGGAGGTTGGTAACGTTAGTTAGCATTATCGTCCACTTTAGCTAGGCTACTGTAGCCTTCATATGGTATGAGTCATATCAAGCATTTTATAATGCCACTGTCAAAACAATATTTAGCCTCGGCATACCTTTTTGTGTATTTACTGAACATTTGTGTAATGACAACGACGTGTTGACGACTGATTGCAGTCAGGTACAAAGCACTGCACCATGTTGCTGACATTATCGTCAACTGCTTTCACACATGCACACAATATAAAATACATGATGATAAATATAAAAATCAATACACAATACCTATATAAAACACTATTTATTTACACGATTAATACTGAAAGAACTGCTATTACTGCACATTCACTAAATAAATAAATTCACTGGAGGAAAAAGATCGCGCAGGGCGGCCATCATCAGATTTGGAAGTCGCTCAAAAGGCTCATTCGCCGTTGTGACTTCAGTCTAATTCAGTGAGGCGCGGTGGTTTATGGGATGAGTAGTTCCTGCCCTCGAAATGAAAATATGTACACAGTCTTGTACCTTTGACTTTTTTGGATTTTCTCTTAATTTTTTTACTCAAAATGATATGTTCAGCCGTAGCTGGTTATCCTCACACATGCTCTAAAACTCTTTAGATACGGATTTTCCCAAAAGTCAATGGGAGAAATGAATGGGAAATTTCTTTCCGGCACCAAAGCTCTCTCAGGCTGTGGGCGGGACTGTGATGCTCTATTCTGGCTGTGTCTAAGGAAAACGCCATAGCATTACCACTAAAAAGTCACTTGATAAATTTACTTCCCCTGAATCTACAGTGTGCTCTGTGGGCATGGTCTTTATTTTTTTTATAAACAAGTACACTGCAAAATTATTTTCAACATAACATAATTAATTGGAATGCTTCACAGTTCTTCCGTTGACTATTTTGACAATAAAGAGCCCCTGCCTACCACAATTACGGTCACCTCAGCTACAAAACACAAATGAGGTTTAACAGCAATCCATCAATACAAATCAAAAACAGGTTTAAGAACTCTTTTAACTTATTTAAAAGTCACATTTAAATAGCTTAGTTATACACTCATTTAGCTTCAGATTTGAGTATAAAGTATTTACTTATCTAAACAACCAACTTTACTCGTCATGTGCTCTCCATTGCAAAGTCCTCTAATTCACTCATAGTTATAATATCTGTGTGTCTTTCAATGTTGTCGATACCGTTTTCTGCATACAAAGATGGATTGTGAATTTGCTCATGTGACCCGTACAGCACATCAGGGTTTTGCTGGGAATCTCTGTTGCTATTCTGCAGACAAACATTCTGTCTCCACGGTTCACCACCTCTCTCAAGTGTATCCTGGTTGTCTGCTGGTGTTGACAATTCAGATGATGAGCTCAAGGGTGGTAAAGAAGACGCAGCCATTGGCAGAAACCCATGATACAGCATGTAGGGAGTGTTTAACATCTCCAATGATGCTGGCTGCGTTAGAGCACCCTGAGACCTCTGACGGACATTTAGCTGTACATATTTACCAGTTTCCGGGTCATAAAATGTCTTTGTTTTAACTGGTAAAGGTACATCCACCATGAAGTACTGTCCTGAGTTTGGGTCTTGCAAAAGCTTTCTCTGTGTCACGGGGAAAGGTTGGGCAACTGTACTGTGTGCAGGGGGGGTGTAATTTGGCTGGATGTCATACTGTGAAACAGGAGGTGAAGCTTGCACCGCTAGATGTGTTGACAGTATGTTTGAAGGTGAAGAGGGCATACTGGAGACATTTCTGGTTGATTTGGACTCTAGCTGTTCTTGGTTTTCAGGTACCATCTTGGGGGTCTCTGCCTTCTTCATACGCCTTGTTGTAAGTCTTTGTGCTCGCCGAAGAGCTTTTTCAGATTTTGGGGGCACCACCGGAGGTCTACCGAGTGGCCTTATATCACTACAAGATGATTCTGGTCTTTCATAGCAGGCTGACTCTGGTCGTTCGTAGCAGGCAGACGCAGGCCTTTGGTAGGTGTCTCTGTAACTTTCATGCTTGGGCATGAAGGCCAGACTTATGTTGGCCATATCTGTGAGGCTCACTGCACAGTTCTCCACATCCTCTGACATTGTGCTGATGACAGAACGAGTTTCTTCTTCCTCAAAATGTTGGCTCCTTCTCTGATGGCTCTTTGCTTGTTTTGTTGCATATTCTGCTGAGGGCAAATTGTTGTGGAGTGTCTCTTTTAATTTATGGAGCCGGTGGGCAGCAATAGCTGGTTCATGTAAGACTGGAGGGTTAGCAGACTCTTTGGGATGAATTTCATCTTCTTTCTCTGAACCAGTCAAGTGTTCCTTTGGGGAGCCAATCCTGAAGTCTTCAGAAAATGACCTGTGAAAGCGTGGCTTGACGGTTTTGGTCACAGAAGATGTTCTGATGGTGTTATCCTTTACTCTGAACATGATGGGTTTCCCCATGGCTGGAGAAGAAGAGTTGGATCGCGGTCCTGTAGCATGCACTTTACCGTGGTCCGTTAGACTTTGCAAAAACAAGCTATCTTCCTTTTTCTCTTCCGCTGATTTTTCAGCTGAGCCTGTATTTTGAGACATTTTGAGACTTGGAGGAGGTGGTTCGGGTTCTTCTTTTGGCTCTATTTCAATGTCAAGAGCATTCACTGTGTAATATTGTAGTTCTTCAATTTCTTCTCCAGGTGGTGATGCCATATTTATTTGGTTGTCTGTTGCTTTTGCAGTGCCAGACAATGACACGTTTGAGAGAGATTCTTGTCTTCCATAATGAGAAAGATTGCCTTTTTCAGTTGTTTTGTCATGAGTCATTTTTCTTGATCTGCTTATTGTACCTTCGGCTTGCAATGGTACACTTTGGGGATTCTTGGACAGATACATTTTGTTCATTTCTCCTCTGTTTAGATGCTCCATGAAAGTTGGTTTAGTGTTTGGTTCTTTATGATTTGTTACAGCCCTTGGTTGGGTGCCCATTGATGCAGCTTCATCTTGTGAACCTGACGCTACCAGTGATACAGGTTTTAGTTTAACTGTATTGGGAATCAAGTGGTTTTGTTTTTGAGGTAACGTCTCTTTCTCTGTTTGTTTTTTAAATTGTGATGTTTTTTGCTTGAGATTATGACCGTTCTCCATTGAAATACTGTCTCTTTTACATTCTCCCCCTATATCCGACACATTTCCTTGCAAGTCTTTATGAACTCCTAAAACTGGCTGTTCATAACTTTTGTAAAAGTCCATTTTGGGGAATATATCAAGCTCTTTTGTATCGTCTTCAGCAGAGATAACTCTCAATCTAGCATAGTCCGCGATGGCTGATATTTCTGGTCTAGTCACTTTCTTGTTCCTCTGAGTAGCCTCTGGTTTGGATAATATACCTTCTTTCCTTGTGTCCTGTTGATTTAACTGAACATGCTCTTGTTCATATCTTGCACTTCCTTTTGTTTCTGACTGATACTGGTTTGTATTAGTCTGATCAGCTTGTTTTGTCATCGTAGCTTCAACATTTCTTTCTTTCTTTCCTCTGAGGATACATCTGTTTTCATTAACTTTCAAATTACCATCATTTTGACCACTCAGACTTAATATAGGGTCTTCTTTCTTCCTTTTGTCACTGTACAGTGCAGGTTGTTTATTATCATAGACTTTTATATCTTGAGTCCCATCTGCTCCTTGTCTTAGATTAATTTCTGTCTTTTCTAATTTACTTGGACTGTCTTTCTTAAGTGGTGTGATTTCTTTTCCGACATCAAGTGTATTTGTATGTTTCATTCCAGTGTGCCCTTTCATATTATTCACAGTTTTGGGTTCATTTTGGACTGTAAGGGGCTTCACTGGTAAATTATTTTGCTCTGTAAAGTCTTTCTCAGCTACATGTTCAGTCACGACAGCTCCTTTCTTTCCTTTCAGATTTTCATGTTGGTTTTTCTGGCCTGCCATGAATACCTTGTTTGATGACACTTCCTCTGTAGACACTTTAATGTCCTCTAAGTGAATTTTTGGGACTTCAAAAGAGGCCTGGTCTTGTTTTACAACAGTACACACATCCTCACATACACTGCTAACTTTATCCCTATAATTATTAACATGTGTGGCAGCGCCATCTTTTAAAACCATCTTCGTCATCCTGTTTATAATTTCATTACTTGTGTTAAGTTCAACATTTAACTTCTCTTGTGACCTTTTCTCCCCTCCTTTCTCGTCCCCCTTTACATACTTTTGCAGAGTTTGAGCATCTTTGTCTGAGACAGATTCTTGTTTGATAGCCATTACAGGCTCCTTTTGTTTTGTCTCATGCACAGTTTTCTCAACTTTTGGGTTAAATGTTTCTCTTCCATGTATTTTATTCTTTTGAGATGTAAATCTATCAGTATCATTAAACATTTTGTCTTCACCTTCCGCATTTTGAGGCTTCTTTTTAACTTGGGTTATCGTCATTTCGGGAACTGTACTTTCCATGAATTTACTGTTGACTGTCTCCTTTGCCATGGATGAAATGGGTGCCTTTGAAACCATATTATTTTTTGCTTTTGTTGATTCATCCATTGTTGCAGGTTGTTTAGCTGTCAGGGATACAGTATCAGTTTTCTTTGGGGACTCTCTCAAATTAGATAAATCATCAAGAATATCTTCCTTCATTTTCATACTTTGCACTTTATCAGTGTTTCTCACTTGCTCCTCAACTTTCTTTTCCTTCAACTCAATATCATTTCCCCTACTTTGCCTTGATGGTTCAATGCAAGTATCTTGATCTTGTATTAGGTTAGCATCTCTTATAGAATGGACAAGCTTTGGTGTACTGATTGCTGTATTGTGTTTCTTTTCAGTTTTTCTGTTGTTGGAAGGAGTTATTGATGTGGTATCACAGTGTTGGACTTCTACTTGCTTGATTTTGCTCTCAGTCCCCTTTAAAGGTTGACTTGTAATAGTTGATTGCTGATCAGAAACCTGTCTGGAGTCATCTGGATGTGTTTGTGTTGAACCTTTGAAAAGCAGAGGTCTATTCATTCCATGATTTACTGATTTATGTGACAGGTGAGTTTCAGTCTCCTTTTCTTTTTGTTCTCTCTCATCCTGCATATGTTTTGATGTGAGATGACCATGATCTCTGACCGGTAACCCATATTTAGCTAAGAGGTCCTCATATGATGTACTGGTTCTCCCTTGGATGCTTGACTTATCTGTAGTTGTCGGCGGTTCAAACTTTCCAGTTTTGTCTTCTTTTTCTTCAGTGTTTGAAAAAACTTCAGTCTCTCTATCAACATCATGTTCATTTTCCACTCTCTTGTTTTTAATGCAAAAGCTTTCATCCTTCACAGATTTCTCAGTTTCAACAGAACTCTCCTCTTCTTGTTTTGCTGGATTTTGTTGCTCATCAATATGACACTTACTTGACACACAAATAGTGTAGATCATAGGTTCATCATCTGAAACTGTTTCTGTTTTGCTTGAGACACAAATACTGTAAATCATGGGTTCCTCTCTAGGTTCCTCATTGCTTGGTGTAGTGATGTTTGATGTATCTGCTGTGGATTCTACATTTTGTGTTAAAACAGGCTGTGTATTATTCTTTTGAGTTGCATCCTCCTCTACTATTACTTCGTGTTGGGGGCAGACATTTGGTTTTATTGCATCTTCAGCTGATTTTGGGGGTTTGGAATTGGTCGAGTTCACTTCTTGAGACTTTTCTGTAGATTTTTGTGGATTGTTTTTGTCATGTGATATTTGTAATGGTCTGGGAAATCCTTGTTCTTGTTTTGAGCTGGCACTTTCTGTAATTTGCTCTTTCTGTTGACTGTTATTTACTACTTCTGAATCATCTTTCATTCTTGACATACTCCGATAGCTTCTAGGGAGTTCATTCTTTTCAAATGAGAACAGAGTCTTTGTATTTTCATCATCTTGATGGAGTTCTTTTTGCTGACAGCTTTCTTTTGCTTCAGCTGAAGCTCTTTGTGTTAGTGATTCTTCATCTGTTTCTGGTTTTGAGTGACTCTCCACCATTTGGTTAAGAGAGGTAGTTTCTACCGTCTTTACTTGTGGAGTCTTATTTTGTTGCTTAGCCAAGTCATTTTCCTGTGTTATATTGTTTTTTATTGCTTGTCCATCGTCATTATTAAAAGGTTTTAATGTTTCTGGCTCCCTAGTTCTTTGTGCGGCCAAGTTATTTGTTGGCCCAAAGTTGATTCTGACTGTATTGTCTGTTGATGACACCTCTGAACTGATCCCAGAATTGTGTTTGTAGGTTCTATCTATAAGCTGCTCTGAATCTACATTCAGTTTATTGGTTAGAAGGTTTGAGGTGAGCTCTGATTTGACAGGTTCTATTAGTCGTTTAGCAGGTGGAATTCCATTTTTAAACGTCATGTCACTTGATGAGGATGTCAGTTGACTGGCTGTAATCGCAGAGCTATTTTTGATTGGTTCATTTTTAGACTGCTCCATGGCAGCAGTAATCTTACTTTTAAGATGTACATTAGTTTCGTCAACTCTGGGTGTGTTTTTCTCCAATCCCAATAGAGAATCTTTATCCAAACAGCTGCTTGATTTTGTAGTTTCAGTGCTTTTAACATGTAAGTCTTCTTTGATTATATCAGTAGGTTTAGTCACAGCTTTTTCAGAGGAAGTATACTGACTCTGTCTACTTCCATACAGACTTTCTTTCTGATCATGCTGAATTGTTTGTTTTGCATTATGCAGTGCAGGTGAATTATGGGAAGTGTAGTTCTCTCTGTAGGTCTTGACGGTCAAATGTCCTGACATTGATTCATCTGGTGACATTTCATGACTTTGCTTTGCCGATTCCTTTTCAGTGTTTATATTCTCTGAGCTTGTCATACTTATTTGTTTATCTTCTGAGATTCTGGATGGCTGGTAGTTTTTATGGGCATTATTTTCCACTGTTGCTCTTCTGTCCATAGTTTCTTTCATCTCTTTATTATCAGCTGGATTTTTGTCTTTTTGCCTTTCTATAGCCAAATGTTTGTATTTCACATTCTCATCCTTCTTTTCTGAGACTGCATTCTGAATATCTTCAAAATGAAGAGGTTGTATTTCCGTTGATGATGGAGATCTATTCTTGGGATGATCGTTGTGCAATTATTGTTCTTTGCACTGGGTTACACTGGAATAAGTGATATCTTGAAACAAATGATTCAGCTTGTCAGCTGTGATTTCCTTCTTTACAGAATATCCTTCTTGAACATCATTACTGATAGTCCCTCTTGTTTTTGTTGAATTTCTCGCAAGAATGCCTTGTTTGGCAAGTCCCTTTTCTTTAATTGCTGATATTTCCTTTTGAGCATGTGCTTTCAATTTTGATGTCAGCATTTCTTGTTTACTTTGGCCTCTTTCCTTGTAAGAAAGCACTCTTGTTGTGACTTTGTCAGTATCTTTACTTATTGTTCTGTCTTTTCTGTCAGTGCTACTATTTGTTTCATTTGTATTTTGAAAATCCCTTCTCACATAACCAGGTGATGGACTTGTAATATCCTGCACTTTGTAGTCTTGTTGTTCTTGCTCTTTTACAGGCTCTGCTGTGGTTAGTTTTTCAGCTGTATCATATTTAATTGGATTTTGTGGGTTTTCTGATTTAGCCAAAACAAATGTATTATCTTTTAACCTTCTTGCTTGCTCATTATCTCTAATGGCAAGAATATCATTAATGCTGAACCTGTCTTCATGTTTAGTTGGTAAACTTGTATTATTTTGATGTGAGGTGTCAATGTTTGGGATGACTGAATCTTTATCCTGCAAAGCACGATGTGGTGCACCGTTGTTGGTGGAAAACTCATTTTGAAGCATGTGTAGTGTACTTGAAGATGCATTGTAGATTGTATAACGCTTGGCACCAGATTGTTCAAGCATCTCTGATTGTTTCTGTGTACATACACTGTCCTTATTGTGTCTATCTTCAGTTGTTGATGATATTTGCCACTGTTTGTTAGGCTCATACTTGTATGGCTGATAAGAGTACAATCC
This sequence comes from Carassius auratus, assembly GCF_003368295.1. Classification (NCBI taxonomy): domain Eukaryota; kingdom Metazoa; phylum Chordata; class Actinopteri; order Cypriniformes; family Cyprinidae; genus Carassius; species Carassius auratus. The sequence continues at coordinate 7,658,753 of NC_039280.1, forward strand.
TTCATTCTTTTGACCTTTATAGTCTTGTAAAGGTGCATGAGCTCTCTGATAAAATGTATTTTGTGTCACCATGGGGTTAAAAGAATTTTGCTCTGGTACTCCTTTAACAGAATCATTTTTGACACTGAAGCTTTGTAAACCACCATAAACTTCTGTTAGGGGAGATGTTTTGTTCTGGAGACTGTGTTTTGGTATTCCGTATGATTCAGTAGACTTTGAAAATGTGTTTAATTGGCTGTCATGTATAGATTTTTCACTGTAAGATGTTTTCCTGGGATGATGTTGTATCTTCCCTGCCTTCTTTCTCTTCCTCCTTTGCAAGTCGACCAAGTTTAATGTTTTCATTCACTTTTTGCATGTATGTTTCCTTTCGGACAGAACAGCTGTCATTGGCAAAATATTGCTTAGCGGTGGCCTTTCTCTGTTTGTCCATCTCAATCAGTGCTGCTATTTCTCCTCTAAATGGCCGTGATTCAGATCTGCCGTCTGTTTCCTTGAATGAACCAATATGGTCCCAAGGACATTTTTCTTTAACAGTGTCATTTTGACTGTATTCAGTAAATGTTTTTCTTTCAAAGTCCTTTCTTTGTTTTAGATTGTTTTGATTTGTGTTATCACTCTGGTTGTATCGCTCTGATGTGTGAGCAGGCAGAGAGTGTGTCGGTAGGTAAGCCTTTGGGAGCACATTTGCTATTTCAGGCCTAGCAGGAGTAAAAGTACTGTTGAGGTCTATTAATTGACCTTCTGAAGTCAGAGAGCTTTTATCCTGTGCTGAAAGATTGTGTGTTGAGAGCTCTGTGTTAGCCAGCGGGTCTGTGCTACGAGAGCGACCCTCTGAACTTCCATGGAACGATTTGTTATTAGTGACTCTGTCCTGAATTTGAGGTGAAGTTAATGTCAAATTATCATGTGATCCAAAGCCATCGGTATAATCTTTAGGAGTGATAGGAGCTAAACTGGGCTCTCGAATTAAGTTTCTAGAGGGTTGTGCATCTGTTCCAATCAAATTCTCCTGAACAGTTTCTTGGGATACAAAAATATCAGAAAATCTGGATTCTCGGCCCTCTAGCTTTGAGGTCTGATTATTTAGATCTGTTATTTCTAGCCCTTTAAATCTCGTGGGACTGTACGTACTCTTGACTCTTTTTCGGTTGTCTTTGAGGTTGAAAAGCAGACTTGAAGCTTTAGATTTATAGCTGTCACGCAGATGTTTGACATCAGTCTGAAGTTTAGGGTCAGTTTCACCTTGGGAAGAATAATCAGAAACAGAAGGAGTGTGTGCAAACTGCAGTATCTCAGACGTCTCTGTTTCTTGTCGTGTGTGAATAACCGGTGTGAGGAGCTGAGTGATGTTGAACGGTGTCACACTGCTAGGCAAGTTGCTCTCAACCACTATCTCATGTGTAACTTTGTTATTGCTAAACAAATTTGAATCTGGCCTACATGTTCTCTCATTAGTTGGCGAGACAGTGGAGGGTCGGTTGCCTGAAAGTTTATTCCTTATAAAGTTATTGTTTTTCTTCCAAGGCGGATAGTTGGAAGCCGTCTCAGATTCGCACCTCTTTTCAATCGCAGAGGCTTTCTGGACAACCGTGGACCTGGATCGCTGGCTAGCCACAACGTCTTGAATTTGTCTCTGGTTGAAGCTGCTACTTTCACACAGAGAGTTTGGCATTCTGTGGTTATCTTTCAGCTCTTTGTACATGGGAGAATCATACCACTGTGGGAAATCCTTAGCCGACATAAACCCTGACACATTTGTACTTCGGAAGGAAAACCTGTTGTACTCTTCCCAAAGCTGGAAAGGGCTGAATTCACTATGGAAGAAAAAGTTTGTAGAGTTCAGTGGCTTGAATTTACTTTGTGAAGATTTCATCAGGACTGTTGTGTCCATCTGTGCCACGGCGGCAGCCAAGTCAGATGTGTAAAAATGGTTTCTATAAGAATGAAAGGGGCCTGACTTAAAATTCTGCTGGTATCCTGAAGACAACTCAGAGAGTTCCCTTTGGATGTTTAGCATAGCTGATTTGTCCCATGATTCACTGCCAAAGTCTCTATACCTATCCCTTGCCAGAGTAACGTCACATGCCCCACTGTCTTGGTAACACTCGCCTGAACTAAAGGCTTTGATTAGCGATGACACTCTAGATGTGCTCCTACTCTGCTGCCACGTCACCTCCTTGGAGCCATTGTTCATATAAGACAAGCTTCCCTCTCTGAAAGCCTGTTCCTGATGGGTTACATCCACATAGGAATGCTGGAATGTTGAGGCCATCGCAGGATGTACTTCTGCCTCACCATATTGTTGAACGCTGTATGAAAATGCCTCGTGGGAGATTGTCTTTTGCTGGGCTTCTTCTGCAAATGCCTTATGTCGTTGTGTAGGAGACAAGGAAAAATCTGAGTCATTGTAAATGGCCTCCTCTCCAATGCATAGGCTCCTGAAGGCACGATCAGTGAGGTTGCTCACCTCCCTGTCTGTGTCGTCCATAAAGCTGTCAATGCTGGATATGTCATTGAGGCCATCTGAGTATTTGCGGTGGCCCTGCATGCTTCCCCGCTGGCCTGTGTGGCACTTTTCCAGGGAGCTCATTTCAAGCACTCACTCTCATGGACAGGGCACAGTTGTCCCTGTCAGTCTTGAGATGGCTGACACAGGGTGTCTTGCATTTAAGTAGTTCACCTTCTAAGAGGTGATCAAAATGCCTTCCTTTCCTGCAAAAGTATCAGAGATGTCATAAACTTGTAGTTCATTTTAGTTTTCGACAGAGTTCTTGAAAATCACACTGTTATTGCTGAGTAAGTAGTAATTCAGATTTTATTATGAAGTCTGACATCCAAATTGTTCTCAGATCTGAGTCTTTGACCTTTAAATCTGATCATTTGTCAGTTGAGCCGCACCTCTGCCTTGCATTCTGCATATATCACGTGAAGTATATTTAGAGAAGGAAACTGCTTCTCATTCTTACACAGGATCACATATTAACCTTCTCTGACACTTGCTTACATGTTAAAAGGGTCCCACTGGAACACCCTGCACATGGACTTCAATGGTAGTACTGGTAGAATTATATAAATATTTGATTCAAGCATTACATCTAACATTAAGCCGCATTTCCCCCTAAATGACCTGGAACAATTTTACCAGGAACTTTTTCCCCAGGAACTATATTCCCCCCAGACATGTCGCTTTCTGCGTTTCCACCGCGGTCTAAAATACAGTGAAGATTAGGCAAATAGTCTGGTGATGTTTGTCTGCACGTGTTTCGCAATACAAAGTATGCACTTTGGACTTGCATCCTTGGTAGTTTGGACTTTGCGAGTTCGACTCGGGAGTGTGATTTCCGCGACAACACAAATCCGGTAATTCGGCAAACAGCAGCGTACTTGATAACCTCAGTCAGCTCGTCTTGGCTACTGCAATTTTCCTCACTGTATATTTACAATAAACATTTAAACATAATAATAGCCACAGAAATGTACTTAGTTCCGGGAACTGTGTATATATAGCTACAGCCATTATGAAACAAATTAATCGAAATATTATTTTAACTGCCTTTTTTATTTTCATTTTAACATATAGATAAATGAAATAGAGATCAAAGATTACCAGTTAGATTTACCCAAAATTAATTATATTTTATGTTTAACCACTAAAGAGACATCAGAGCCAGCGGCAAATGTCAGAAGGACTAGCCATGTAGAGACTGCTCTCGGCGCATACATAAGCACTGAGCTCCCACTGATCGCGTGGAGCTGACCGTCTCTGAAATCGGCGAAACACATTTTTAAATAGGCAGTATCTTTATAAATAAACCACAGGTTTGAGTTTTAAATGAGTACATTATCGCCTGAAATACTTTTAAAATTACATTTCATAACACAATAACACAGTAATATTTTGAAAATGATCAGAATAAATGGTGGTTAAAATCAAATGCTGCGTGAACTCAACCAATCAGGATGTTTAGCGCCCAAGTCCCGCCCCTGATAGTTCCGGAACTTTGAAAAAGTACTACATCGCCAGCAGGGACTTTCTGAGGGTCATTTTTTTAGCAAGAATTTTATTTAGATCCTGGTTCCTGCAGTGGAAACAAATCGAGAACCAGCCCAAAGTCCCTAGTTCCTGGGTAAAGTTCCAGCGGTGGAAACGCTGCTTCCGATATTAGATTAGATTAAAATGTTAGTATGTTTTGAAGCAAGTAGAAATTTTCATTTTACACATTTTTGATGTTACATATTCCAAAAAGTCATGTTTAACGTTTGTAAATTGAATAAATATAACTAAATATGGATTATTTTAATATTTTGTCTTTTATGCAGAGCAGTATTAAGTAAAAAAAAAATTTAATGGCAATTATTTCTAGATTCTTTGCTAATTGCTGAGGAACAGCTATAAATACTTCCCCTACATCAGTGTGTTTACAAATTTAAACACATGTGAGTAAAAATAAATTCCCCTGATCCTTTGAAACATGCTAGACATTTCAGTGAGAATAACTCTGGAATGTATTTTCTTGGTGTCGATCTATATATATATATATATACATATATACACACACACTGATTTTATAATTATAACTTAGTTTTCAGCCTAATCAATGATAGATTCTTACACATTTACCTTTATTTATTTATTTTACATTTGTTTACATCCTTGCTCAGTAGTATGAAAACAATCATACACTGGATGTACATTATGTTTTATTAAGGTTAGATTGCAATAGAAATCAACTGAATCTAATGTGTTTAACATTCCAACTTAACATAATTAATCCAATTAAACATTTTGTATTATGGTACTCATTTCCACATAATAACATATTCTGTTGTCCAATTACATATTTCTATATAATACAAATATCTGAGTTAGAATTTAATACCTTGCATAAACTATATTCACATAACATTATGAACACAACTGAGCTTTTTTCTTACCTTTTGCTCTTATATCTCATTTTTTAGTGGAGGACTTTTTTCATGCTTTAGAAAGAAGCTATTCCTTATCCGTTGCATATGTGCAGCAAAAAGATCTCTTCAACAATGCTTTTGCTGGGCTCTCCTTAAGGTTGATATAAAGTCTCCTTAAGTGCACACATAAAGGCCACTTTGTACAAGGGCCCCGGCGGGGCAAAAGATTCGAGGGTTCAGAAGCAGAAACACGCTGAAATAGCAGTTGCATCAGGCAGAGACGATCGAGCTGGAAACATGGGATGATGGCTTGAGACAGCACACGTATTGGAATAACCATGTGGTGTCAAGTGTCAAGCAGATGAAAACAGCCCAAGCCAGTAATTCTGTTGGGCCGTGTCAGGCCTTAAGAGACAAAATTACATTGGAGCACCATTGAAGTATACAATGCCAGTAGTAAAAAAAAAAAAAAACCCTGTTGTTTGTGGCATAACATTCATCCACTTGTGGAGTTGTTATGGTGAATAGCATGCATCTAACCAGATGAACATGTGCCCACTGAGTAAAAATAGCTTCTTGCTTCATTAACAAGTGTCCCTCACTTCTTTTGGCTGAACCGTGCGTTAGACTTGTCAACAGATGATATCTGATCCCTTTTAAAACATGTCCATTCAGTATTTTTACCCCAGTTTTTAATTGTACTTAATATAAAACAAATGTACAGTCCCAGTCAGCCCTGTAACTGTCAGCTATTAAAATCTAAGAAAATTGTCTAAACTAGACAGTCTATGTTGCCAGTTAACTTAATAAAAGTGGGTAAAAGAAGGGTCACAATAGGAGGGATATTTTTGAGCCAACTCCTCCTCCTCTCAGTCAATCAATTTTCAAACGTCCCCCTGATGTCAAGCTGTCTCACGCAAGTCTTAACTTTGCAGCCAGGCACTGCTATAATAGGACATGAGTGAAGTGAGCTCTTTCCCAGGAGTCTTGGCTGTAGCAGAGTGTGTAAATGTGATGGACACTCACATATGGCTCCTCTTTAGAGCTCTGTTGCTAAGCTCTCATCAGAGCTGTTGCACCCTTACTTACTACTTCCTCGCCACTCACAGCTGTAGTTTACAGCACTGCCTGATACTGAGCAATTCATTATCCTTAGCAGAACAAGATGAGATGTTATGACCAAAACAACATGAGACTATCAGCTGAGTACATGAGAGATTGTTACAATGTTAAAATTCAGAAATCCATAATTTTTATTTTTTATCCAATCATGAAAATGTTGTCCATGAAAAGCAATGTTTTTTTTTTTACACTACAAGAACATTTTTCTAGTAGAAAGCATTCTAAAAATCTATAAAATAAATTTTACATCAGAAGTGATATTTCATATTATTGATATTATGTGTGTGTGCGAGAGAGAGTTTTAGAGTGGGACTATCTATTTAACTAACCAGTAGCAGACAGTGTTTAATAATTTTATAATTTTTTCTTAATTATTAATTATTACAAATTACTATTATTTTATATATATATATATGTATATATGAAAGTTAATGAGATTTATACTTTATTCAAGTAAATATACAATAAAATAAACAATTAAAGATGGGATCTATTTATATTCATATAATTCTTATTATACTATGAGACAAAATGCTATTGTATTTATTATTATTATTTATATTTTTATATATAGATTTTCTGTTTGCTTTTTCAGTATAAAAACCTTACATATTAGAGTAACTATCACTATCATGTGTAAATACGTTTTAAGGGGGCTCAGTGGGGTACTTCACTCTTTGTAAAAAGAGTTTTATATTACATATGCATGTCTGTTCTTACGGGATCAGGTATAGTTGAACCCCATAACAGGGTAGTGGTATCTTCCAAGAACTGGTCATTCCCTCTGTGAATCACCCATCATGACATTTATGGGATCATACTGAAATTACAGCCATTCTGCTGGACAAATATTTTAAATGCTTCATCATATAACATCAGATGACATTGCTCCTTTAATGCACTCTTAGTTTATTGTTGCACAGCTGCATTGAAATGAATAGTTGTAGTGAAGTCTCCTGCTTTAATTTATTTTTGATAAAAAATCTACAATGTAGAAATTGTAAAAATGTACAACTATAAATGTAAAACATATATCAATCCTAAAATGTATATTTTAGATTCATTTATCACAGCCTTTACACACTGGTTCAACCAATAAAGTGAGATTAGGGGTGAGGTTATCTATTTATCTAACCAATGGCAGATGGGGAGAATGGTGTAATCATTTTGTCATCATATGAAGTCCACGTAATACAAACAAAATTAATTGTGATGGAGTTGTTGTATCTTAATTGAAATGACAGTTGTTTTAACTCTAAGTTAAGTTAAGTTATAAACTCTGTGTGCATCAAAGACAAATAATTAACACAGTCAATAAGCACAGTCACTGAAAGTACTTAGGCCATCAAGTATTAGAAAAACATCACTGCTCCCAGGCTCATTTACAAAATGCAGCTGAGAGAAAATAACGCATAGCTCTTCTTATGGCGCCTGTAATGTTCTCGGATATTGATTGTATCAAGGATATTAGCTGGTCTGTGACTTAATCAGCCACCGCCCCCATCTGAATAAAGCTTGAGCTAAATGACTCCCTCCTGAGGGGCCTGCTCTGCCTCTTTTTATTAAAACCCCACAGTCATTTGAATGAAAATGTCAATAGATCTTCCTCTGCATGCTTTTAGAAGAAAAAAAACTCAATTGTGATGAATTCGGAGTGATAAATACCTTTATAAACATAGCTTTTTTTTTTTCTTTTTTACTAAAATCTTATGGGCTTATTTTAAATGCTGATCCCCTGGGCCTACTACAGAATTTCAGTAGTTCACAGCTAATAAGCCTTGTTTCAAACTAGGATCACTGACATCCAAAGATCATGATACCAGAGTTTTTTATTCCCAGAAATTTACATCACGATTTACCGATACTGGGGAACAGCAACAGGCTATAATATGTAAATAGTCTAGGTCATTAAACAGTCCCATTTCCACACTGGGTCTTTTTTAGAGTGCCAAAATGCTGGTCCTCTGCATATCCAGTGGTATAATTATAAAACCAATTAACTGAGAATAATTTGCCCTAATGGCAGAGCCAATAAACAAACAAACTGTGCGAGTGATTTAATGGAAGGGTGTCTTTGTGTTGCTTTGTTGCCTTGCGAGTGACCCAAATGAGTTAAACAAGAGCTCCCTCGAGATGCTACATATACCGGAGATATGAGAGAGCATCTCCTTTTGATTTCCCCTGGTCCTCGACTCACATTAAAAACTTTAAGAGGCATCTGTGGAGGTCGGTCAAGCACCTTACTGTATCCGGCACTGATCAAACAAAGATGTCCATAGTAGAGACCGGACCATGAGAATCCTGTATTAGCTAAGATGTTGTTGATGTGATGTGTGTGTTATTGTGCCATCTCTCCCGCTGACTCGTGTATTACATTAACAAGCCACTTACTGATTGACTGAGAGCTTCTCTCCATGAGCCCTTTTAATCTACTCTGATATGAAATGCATGATTTCGCTGCAGGAGTCAGGTCTGCGGGTGGGCAATGTCTTAAACTGTAATTGAATAAGTGAAAGAATCACTGTGTCTTACGTTATCTAAGGGCAACATGAAATTAGTTATATCCATTTACCCTTTTTATTGGCGCACACACTCACCAGTTTATACACATTTGCTGCAAAATGTCACCCAGAACACAAGCTTTCAGCCTGTGAAAAAAGTGAACCATTTTACATCTTCTTTAACTATAAAAGCCATATACAGTATATAAACATAAAGTGGATCTCATATTTGCATATGTATAGCTACGTGTTGGTTCCATGTGAGAGGATCTGTCATTGTTGTAGCTGTGTTGTAACCACATGGAGTCAGTGTAGAGTCCTGATAGCAGGAATGAATGTGGTATGTAATTATTTCAAAATGAATTGAAATTCTCTTGCTTTTTGCTGGCATGATTAACTGGTTAATTAGAAAATAAAAAACAGGTGTTTTGCAAAGAAAAACCTGATAAACGAGCTTGAAAAATTACAAATTTTAACTCCAGGAGTGATGTCAATGGAAGCTTTAGCCTAAGTTCTGCCAGGAAGACTCAATCACTTCGTCACTAATTACCTTCATCATTATCCAATCACGTCTTTATACTCCTGTTTGAGTTCGCAGATGCCGACGCGACGACAACCTCCACCCTCCCCACCACCACCAGGATGGTCCTGTCCTTACCTTCCAGGGGGGTTGGCTGCACCCCTGCCTTCATCTTCAGGCAGGAAATGCAGATTCGCTACCCTCGGATTACGAACCATGGACGGGGCCTTCCGCCAAAGAAATTTATAATTGTGCTTGCTGAGCTGTCAATAAATGTATGCTTCGTACATCATTTTATCTCCCGAGTCTTTCTGGTAGAACTACTGTTTCCTATTTTGTTTAATGCTTTTTGGAATATCATCACATTATACTGCTATTTCTGCAGCATACAGTATGTACAGTAAGCTTATTCATGCATTAAAAAAAAAAGTATTGAACAATGCAAAGTGTCTAAATCGGGTTTACATTTTCAATATGGTAAAAGAATCAGCTGTGATTTTTTACGTTTTTTGACTAATTATTTATATAACAGTAACTACTTCTTTTCAGGATGATAACTGGATGCTAATTTCATTTAACATGTTTATATATAAAAAATACATATTTTAGTAAACTGAGTAAATGCATGCTAGTATTCCATTTTTAATGTAGCCAAAGATGTAAAATACAGTCCTGTTTTCCTTGTTGAAAATTGTTTATACAGAATTCCTAGTCATTGAGACTGCTGAGACTCTGGTTTGTGCTTTGCAAAATGCTTTGAAAAATGGAAAACATCTGATTTATGAAAGTTACTGTGATTCCATCATATCAAAGTTTACTAATAACTGCCATTTTCATACTTATGTGCTCATTTAGTTTAACGTGTTTTTATTTATTATTGCTGGCCGTGAATTTCACAACAGGCTTTGTCTCCATTACAACATAGTGTAAATATGCTTTACATTTTTCCTTGATTATGGTAAGTTTCCTTGTTTTTTTCTGAACAATACAGAGTTAAAGACAAAAGTATTTAGCTGGCAGGACTGGTGTTAAGCTGTAGTCCTATACTCTGTTGCTATATATAAGCACATTGTGTAATTCAACTCCTCTTGGCAGGAGTTGTCAGTAGGAGAAAGCACTAGCTCAGCATATTACCCTACCCAATAAACCATTATGCTTCAAACCACGAGATGGGTGGACAAGAACTCTGCAGTGAAGACAGAAAAATACATTACAACTTCGCCATATTTTTAAGTCAAAGTAGGGATAGTTCACCCAAAAGTTTTAAGATTGTCATCATTTACTCATCCTCATGTCTTTCTAAACATGTGTGACATTATTTCTTCCATAGAATACAAAGAATGAAATGTATCTATATGTTTGGTCAGTTTTATATATTATATAAATATATATTATTATATATATATATATATATATATATATATATTTTTTTTTTTTTTTTTTTGTTTAAGTTATGTAGTTTGTGGGTTTTTCAGACTAGATTACTGTATCTTTTTTAAAGTTTAAAAGCCTCAGCCACAATCACTGTAATTGCATGGAAGAAATAAACTGCACTACATAATACAATTTCTTCTTTGTGTTTATCGCTAGAAAAAAGTTTGGATCAACATTAATTTTCATTTTCGGGTAAACAATTCCTTTAAGCTTTGTGACAGTCCACTCTTTATAAAGGCCGTAAACACTACAAAGACACTTCTCCTATACTTTCATATGCTGTAGGTCCAGCTGAAAATTTGTGCTGCTTCCAAAGGTTTTCTCAGGAAATGACATTTCCTATGTACTTTTAACTGGCAGTGGAGAGTGATTACAGGATAGAGAAAGAGAAAAAGAAAAGGAGAGTGGGTGAAAAAAAGAAAGACTGGGAAAGAGGGGTGTTTCTAACTGGGAACAGAGCACGCACTGTTTCAGATTACACACACACACTGAGAGGGAGAAACAGAAAGAAAAGGAGAGAAAATCCCAGGGACTCCTTTCTTTTCTTGACGTTTAGTTGGGTTTATGGAGCCTACGGGTCTGCAAAATGAAGCTCTCTGCTGTTGCGATAGTTCTCCTGACTAGAGCTTTTATTGGAGGTAAGACTGTCTGTTTATGTTGGCCTTTTAATATGCAATGACGAAACAACTTGCAAAATAGCTTTCAGGGGGTACATGATCAGTGAGATTTTTCAGACAACCGCTTCACATTCGTAACTGTATGTAACTGCATCGTTCATCTGCATAAAACAATTTTGCATGCTTATTTTTTTTTTTACTTAGTAAACAAAGCTCTTCTGTTTTTGTTCACTGACCTCATTTTACATTAAATAGATGTAGTTTTCTTCAGTGCAAAAACGTATTGCAAAATGTTGCATTAATCTGAGCAGTCTCAGCAACTAGACATTTTTAGGTCAGGCTTTAATCAGCATTATTATTGTAAGACTTTTTGTTTATGTCCAAATATTTCTTGTGATGTGGTTTTTGCATTGAAAACAGAGCACCGGTTGACCCCTGAGGGACTCGAATAATTGGGACACAACATAAACACGACAAAGGCTTTAAACAGCTGGATACAATCTTGCTGTCATGTTCCCTGCTCTATCCTCTAGTTCAAGAAGGCAGACAAATATTTTCCACCTGTAGTTTCTGTTTGGCACGGCATATTAAGCCCAGATGCATTCAGATATTTTATACCCTTTAGGGGTCATGGATTTGGGCCAGAAAGGAGAAATCACTCATCAAGCATTTGATTGATAATTATGTACAAAGGGTAGGCTTAATAAGCAGAGGCCTACACCTTTTCGGTTATTATGTACAACTTTATTTATTTTTGTATGATTGATTGTCTGTGAGGACCGAAATTAAATAAATAGGGGGAAAAATAAATAAATAAATAAATAGGAAAGCTCCAGGGATAAATAATATAACTTGGTATATAATTATATATATTTAATATTATTTATATATATATTTTGGAAAAATACATTTGCAATTTCTTAGTTTCTTTTGTTTTCTTTTTATGATTTAAATCTATTTTATTTATCTTTTGCCAACATATTTAAATCATGACAAGTAATAACCTTTTTAGATAAGCAATGGACTTTTTCGAAGTCCATACCACAAAATCAGATATACTGTTTTAATATAATACGACAGTTATTACATCAGTAGCAATAATACAGAGGAAAGTGTAAACATGCTTTTATTCTTTTAACTCCATGTATTTTCCAGAGCTGAGTGAAGCTCTAAATGTGACCGTCACACCTGGGCCAATCAGCATGTGTATGGAGGGAGACAACATCACTTTGTCCTGCTTAGTGTCTCAGAGAAAGATAAGCAGCCATGTCCTGGTGCTACGCTGGCTCTACTTCCCCACCCCTGAAGACGAACACCTCGTGGTCAGGATGGGCATGAAGAAGAGCAAATATTATGGCAACTACAGCAAACACTTTCCCCAGAGCAAGTTCCACTTGTGGGAAGAAATGGATGGTCAGATCTACCGTTTGCTGATCCTGAATGTGTCCCTGGAGGACAGGGGCAACTATACCTGTAAAGTGCAGGAAATACGGAAGCACAGAAACAAGTGGAAGGCCTCGTCGAATGGAACAGGGAGCATGGAATTACGAGGTAACTTGAGGATTTTTAAAGCAGTGTCTTGAATGATGTACAATACACTGTACAGTATATGACTTCTTAAGGATACTATAGTCTGAAATGAAGCACAGGTGCAAGTAATACTTGCACTACTTGTACTACAAAATGGCAAAGAATACTGCAGAAATATGCAAAACACAAATGACCAAATTCACAATGTGAAAGCTTTTAAAGCAAGTTACCAATCTGGAGTTCAAAACAAATGTTCAATTCAGGAACTAATCACTAGCGCCAACGGACATTGTGGTTGGGTTGGATGTAGTGAAAGAGTGATGTCTTGCCACGGTCAGGGCTAACCACACAACAGCTGTTTCCTCCAGTTCACTAATCCTTTAGTTCACCCAACAGAGGGTCAATTCCAATTCCACAATTGGTGACAAAGGTCTTTGTTAGCTATTTGTAAACTTCTTTTACAGATGGGATGGTCTGCTTTTTCAGAACATCACAAAAGAACGACTATCAGGTTCACATAGTGACATTATGTCAACAGTTCAAAGCCCAAATCTAAATAGTTTTCGAATGGTCCATAAAATTTCAAATAATCAACGTGAAAATGAGGCGTATATGTTCCCATTTCTCAAGTTGTAGCCTTGTCTTACATGCTAGCTTCAGTGTGTTTGTAAGTCTCAGCGTTCCACCTTCCACGTATATACATCATTTCCACTATAAATGTGTTCTGGGCCAACACAAACAGACCATGAGGCTGTTAACGAGAGCAAACTGGACATGCTGTGGGGAATGAGAGAGGAGACTTGGCAAAAATGCAATTGAAAACATTTACTCTGGCTGTATTATGAGTTTTCCTATGGTGTTCGGACACCAAGAGGTCCCCAAAGCCTCAGTGTCCATTGGATTAATCATTTCCGTGATAAATGGCATTTGCTTGATGCTAGCAACAATAAAGAGAACAAATAAGTGTTTGTTGCATGCACTTGCAGTGACAGTTTACTCAAAAATAAAGATTTTGTCATCATTTACTTAATTTCTGCAATTAAATACTTTCTAGCTTCTGTAGAATTCAAATTATATTCTGAAGAATATACTTAAGCTTTCAATCATTTAAAAATCACTTTGTGTGATTAATAGACTAAAATGTTAGTTATTCATTGAAAAATCTTTACCTTCGAGAGTTGAACTTGAGAACTGAATAAGTCCATGAATAAGTCAAATTTTGTGAAATGGTTTTGTTCTCTCAAAAACATGCCAATGAGAACTAGGGCAGATGTAAAGATTTTCAGTGAATAATAAATTACATTTCAATCTGTTCTTCACACAAAGCTATTACAGGCTTCAGAAGGCTTGGAATACAGTGCACAAGTCATTTTTCTTCTTTTATGTTCCACTGAAGAAAGACACTCATATGGGTTTGGAACAACATGGTGGTGAGTGGATGATGACCCAATTTTCATTTCTGGATGAGCTATTTCTTTAAAGTAACTCTTTATAATTTATAAAGTTCAAAAAATGAATTTATATATAGTTATGCTACATCACTGGCCATGACAAACCATTGCATCTTTTTTGTTTTTGTTTTGTTAAACTGACATTTTAGAAGCTAAAAAAAATATATTATATATATTATATATAAATATGAATATATTCAAGCAGATTTTGTTTAGAGAAATAAATGCAATAAAAAAAACTTCCATAAAGTGCATATGTAGCTGATTATTTACTTGAAGAAAAAACATCAACCTATATTTCACATATATAAAGTTGTGTTTTTGAATAAAAGCAACAGGATATTTTTGCAGGGGTTAGACAACCACTGATACCACACTTAACCAAATCGGAGACACAAAAATAAAAGATAAAACCAAGTGAGAGAGTAAACAAACAAGAGGCAATAAGAAAGGAAATGAAGGTCGTAGGTTGACTTAAACCGGGGAATTTGTCTTGTGAAAGATACAACAAAACAATGTCAACCAGCTGAAATACCATGAATAAAATAGACCAAAGCAGGACCACAGAGTTAGGTTAACCACTTACAGCCACAGGGTCGGCCAGAAAATGACTTAATGCTTTCCCAAAACAAAAGCGGCACTTAAACATACTGTACGCTCTTCCCCACCCTTTTGACTTTGAATCTGTGCACATTATTCTCGAGTGTTATTGCACAAACTGCACAATGTGTCTGCAGATCTGAAAATGTGCTGAACCCTTCAGCTTAGCAGGGGTTTAATAGAATGGCTTTGACTTGAAAGAAAATGCAGATCAGATGTGTAACTGTATAGCTGCTACGGATGGAGTCACAGCTGTTCTGGTCTTCATTTCAAGCAGAGTCGGTGCTAATGTAGTTCATGTGAGCGGAGACGCACAACAGGATCTGTTAGGGCCCAGAACACATAGAGAATGGTGCTAAAAAGTATTTTAATATGCTGATGATCAGGGCTTCTGTAGGTTTTTTTGAAGGGTTTGTTTAAAGCTCATGCCTTGTGCTTTTCACTGCTCTAGTAATTAACAATGTGAAATTACATTAAAATACTTTCTCATAACTGAATATGTAACTATGTTTTTGTTTGGCTATAGCCAATGAAGGGAGTGTTCCGGAAACTTCATTAAATATATATATATATTTGTAATGCTAGTGGCACACAAATTAAAGTTTTAAGGGAGTGAGAACCTTTATTGTGTTTCATCATACAAGGATGTAAATTTTATTCAGCTAATTTGACATTTTACCTAAATATCCTACAATTAGCTTTGAAAGTAATTCTGTCCAGCAGTGCCCTCAACATCTGTAAGCTATTTTCTCTGACCTGACATGTTTAAAAAAAATGCTATGCAGTAAAAATTTAAAGAAAAACAATTAAATAAAGAATGAGAGAAAATATGATTTTCCATATATTCTCAGAAATCAGAGTTTTGTTTCCTAGGTAAACAAGTATTAACAGTAATTAACAGTAGACTAAGTTTTTTAAACATTGATGTAATGGATGCTGTATGTATTAATAGCTGTTTATAAGCTTTATGTGATTTTGTGATTGTGAATAGCTGTTTAAGTTTTAAAGCCACATTTCTCAGGGTCAAAGGTAAAATATTTTTTAGAGGACTCTAAAACAAATTCCTTTTAAACTAAATGTCCTTGCCTGGTTATACTGAAGCTAATAAAGCACAACCCTGAAAAAAAATCTGCAAGGAAAACAAGATGTTGGGGAGAATGACTGGGCTGAGCCTTGAGCCAAATATGCAACAATGTTAATACATTTCATTATTGTGTTTTCCCCTAAACTTAGATTGTTAAATTACAATACAAATGTGAAGCACAACAAAATCCACAACTGAAAACCAGTTTGGTAAAAAAAAAAAAAAAAGAAGAAAAGAAAAGAAGAAAAAAAAAAAGCACCTAATCCCATTGGTTAATAAAAGCACAGTCTGATTTAAGTTCTCATAAAATGTTCGTTTCTTTTTTTAATAAAATTATTACTTTTTACTTTTAACTATTTTTACTTTACACGCTTCACTTGTCTTTCTTAATGTTTTCAGTACATCATATACCGAGCACAGGAAAGGCTGATGTCATATGGCGCATGTTTAAAGGTATGCTGTTATCTCATTATTTTTAATAAAATAAGAGCATGTTGTTTATTGCAGTCTGGAGTTTGGTCTCTATCACTGATAAAGTGGATAGGATCACAGCTTTGGCTAGTGTGTTACATCTCCCCCCTACTGGTGGAGAAAGACCAAACCAAATTCAACCAAGTGTAAACCAAGTGTGCTTGCAGTGTTTGGTTTATTTTTGTGGTCAGCTCTGACCAAGCTTATATTGGAATAAGGATCCTTCTTTGGTTTATGAAACTTTATAACTCCACTCCAACTCCAATTTCCACTACATTATTAAAAAGTCTACTACATTTTATATACAAAATAAAAAAAATACATTATTGTGTGTAAATGAAAGTAATGCATCATTGTTGCTTGCAAGGTCAGGGCTTTGAATTTATATTTACACCACATTGCTATGCTGTGATCTTTCTCAGATTTGTATCTGTGTGCTGTGCTCATCTGCTCTATCGGTCTGGTCTGTATGCTTGTCTTTGCCATGACTATCACATGTCAGCACCTGCAGCACAAACGAAGACTACGAGGTGATGAGCTTTTTAACTTAAAGTCATGTCATTTACATGATACTTTTAAAAATACTGTCATCAGAGCAAAATGCACTTCAAAATACATCAAAAATTATTTTATTCTTATTGTATGATCGTTTTTCTTATTATGACACACATTATTTATTTATGTTCTTATGCCTGTTCAATTCTATCTCTATCTAGCCAGTTATTATCTTGTGAAGTGTCCTGAAAACAGGTAAAGCTATGCAACATGATTTACCACTGCTTTACTGTTTTAAGTGATTGACTGAATGATTGATTCTTAGATTGATTCGAAGAATAACTTTGTTCTGTTTTATATATCCAGTTCAGGAGAGACAGTTACCAGTGTGTCCAGCTCCTCTCCTGCAATGCACAGAAAAGAGAGACGACACAAACCGCAGCTCAGAAACATCACTGAACAGCTACCACCACCACAGATCCCAGCTAAAGGTACGTAACAGACTGAAAGCCTTACATAACAATAAATAAAAAATGACTGGTCAAAATATTAGGTAACACTGTATAAGAAGGTGCAATTCAGTTAAGTTAGTTAAAAAAATAGGTATTTTGAAACATGAAAGAGAATTTATTGCATTTCATTATATAGGTTAATGTTAATTTATTAATGTACTATTGTTCATTATTAATTCTTGTTCATTTAAAATACATGAATTAATTGTTATTTACAGTGAAATTAGTACATGTAAAAATGATCATTAACCAAAGTTAATAAATGCTTTAAATTATTTGATGTTACCAAATGTTAAACTCTTAAAAGTATTACACATTTTGTCATATTTTTTTCTAGCACCTGTACCAAGAAAGCCACGTAGGACCAAACTTTTAAGGGCACAACCTACAAAAATGGTAGGAAGGTTAACACTTATTGAACTCATTTTACATAATAGCATTATTTTCTTTCATAATAAAGCATTTTAAAAAAATTAAGTGATGCTAATAGGGTATCATAATTGTCCTAAATATATATCTTGATAAATTACTTGTCTTATACAGTAATCTGTTTTGTATGTGTAATCTTTTTATTCACAATTTGATAATATTTGCATCTAATGACACACTTTCTTTAGACTCACAATTGAATTTTCAAAGACTAGAAACATGCAAGAGGGAAATAATGTGGCTTTCTCATTGAGCTTTATGTTCGCCACAGTTATTGCTATACCAACTTCCATTTATGGGTGTTATAATTTTATTTACTATTATTGCTTTCCAAAGCGTGATTATTTATTTAACATGCTTGATTCATATTAGATTAGTTTCCAGGGAAATCATCACTGAAATGCAGAAAAGTAGCAAAAAAAAAAAAAAAACAGAAAATGTTTTACGGTCCAGCATTGTATTGTGAAATCCGGTTATAATCTGGTTGGTCAACGATAAGCTTGATATATTCTTTATTAGCAAAACACAGACTTCTTTACATAAGTGTGATTAGCATGGGATCGGAGAACATTTATACGTCTATCCTACTGCTCTGTCCATTTGCTTTGTTTGCATTCCATTTTAGTACTTCCTTTGACCATCTGAAATATATGTTTATCAGATGAAGTGGTTGTTCCAACATACTTGAGACTCCTAGTTAGAACCGTCTATGAACAATCCTAAAATTATACCTATAATTTCATGTTGTTCTGACCCCATATTCCCCAGAGAAACTCCTCTGACCACATACTGTAGTCTTCATATATCTGAAACGCCCTGTTCTCTTCTCATCCTCAAGCCAAGGGTTGTAGAGGACAGTCTGACATACGCAGAACTGGAGCTGGTGAAACCGAAGCCTGAGCTGAAAACAGACTTGACTGGATGTGCACAAATTGAGCCTACAACACAATGCACGGGGACTGTATACGCCCAAATACTCTTTGTCGAGAAGCAAGTGTAAATATGTACAGTATAGAGTTTCATACCAAAATTATTTATGAGATTAAAATATTTTTACCTACACCCTGATGTTGTTATTTCATGTGTACTAGTATTAGTATAAAATCTGTCATACAACAACAGCATTTTCTTTCAAAAAGTAAGGATTGCATTATGAATTTAACTCCAAACATGCATAATTTTATTATGCAATTTTGTAAAGTATGGAACAATTGTATGTTTTTGCTATGTTGTATAAAATAAAGATTAATCCTCTAAAAGCAGAGGATGACACAGCATGAGCAAAAAAGCCCACTGATTTCTTGTCTCATTTATGTCTGTTTAAACAGGTCGTCATTGTGTTGTTTATTTAAGCATATTAAAGAACTTTTAACCCTCTGATGATATTACTAGAATAAGACCTAAGATCAGTTAACTTGGTTGCTGTAGTTTACTTTACTAAACTGAAAATACACATATTAGCTACAGTGTGTTATGTTAGTTACCTGTATATGGGGTATGTTATTTTTAAGCAAAATACATAATACACTTATATTTATGCATATAATGCAGTTTGTGTACTATGATGTATCTTGGAACAGTTTATAATAATTTAATTTATTTAAAGTAAATATTAGAAACATGAACATTTATATTATGATTAAGAGATAAAGCATTATTGCATAGTCTGTTTCTTCAAACACTATAATACAGTACAACAATAAAATCTGTAATATTTTCTAATTCATAAGATGATTAAACATTTTAAACATGCTATTGGTTAGCTACAAATAGGCAAATATAATTGAACATATAATATCTTGAACAGCTAAAACCTGTTATCTACACAATTAGGTTTAGACAAGATGAGTACAAGAGCACAGCTATTATAAGCATAACACCATTGATACAATGCACACATTATGACATCTCAGTTCGTCTTGTCCTCTCTTATCGTCCGTTCTTGAGTTTAATCTCCCTTTCTCTCTCTCTCTCTCCATTTCTCCCACACACAGTGACTGTGATGAACCCTTTAATGGTTACATTTATTAAAATCATACTAATTGTAATCATGCTTAATAATTAGCTTTACAGTGCATTATAATTGGGTTAGGCTACAAGATGGTTCTGCCTAGGTGCTATAATTTATTTGATTTAATTATTCAGAGGAGACCAAATGGTTTGACATTTAATGTCATAAAACCACCGATGTATTAAAATTGAGATGGCTATTGTCTTTTGAGAAGGTCATTTGCTTCTCTTCGTGAGATATATGGTGATTATTTTCCAGTCTATTAAGCGCCTCTACTTAGCACAATTAGCCGCATGCACAAAGGTTAAAGAGAGCGACTCTCCCCTTCAATGTGGTCACAGCGCATATTAATGAGCAGATGCAGCGTGAGGATGGCAGAGGGGCCCAGGAAGGAGCTCAGAGGGAGAGAGAGAGAGAGAAGGATACAGTTTCTCCTGCGTCCTCAGCCCTGGATCACTCTGAAACATTAGCGTCGAGCATAAACACAGCTATACTCTTCATCAAAGCCTGCCTGTCTCATCTCGTCTCGTCTAAACTTACCATGACCTTCTGCTGTCCCGCTTTGTTTTTGTTCTGCAGGAGTGTTTATATACTGTATGCTGCAGCAGTGGAGCGCCTTTCTGCCCCGGATTTTCTCAGAGAGGCCTCTGTGCTCTTTTGTATGGAGCTACAGTATGTGCAGATATTGCAACCACAAAAACCCAGAACAAAGCGAGAATGGCAGCTGTACTCAGGGGACAGAAATCCACAAACTACACAGAGATTCGTATATTAACGCAGAGCACATTCTGGTCTCAATTTTGTTGTTTTGAACAACACCCTTGTCCAAATATAAAGAGGCTTCAGCACACAAAAAGAGGGGGAAAAAAGTCTGTGATTACTTACTCACGCTCATGCTGTTCCAAACTTGCAGTTATTTTCGCAGAGAAACTCCAAAATGAGAAAATCTGAAGAATTTTTACACCGCTCCTTTCTTCGCAGTTTATAGCGACCTAAGGGAGATATTATTTTTACACGACAACCGTTTTATGCGCTGAGCTTGCAACTTTAAAAGAAACGGCTAAGCAAATATGTATATGGTTGTTTACTCACGCTCATGCCGTTCCTTGTGCTTTTATTTTAAACTCCAAAGATGAAGAACTGCTTGATTGTTTGTTTGTTTGTTTGTTTAACCACTCTTTTCCTCCATTAAGTTCTTAGTGACGTCGATACCCGATTCGCGCCTTCCAGCGGTGTTGGACGTGGCAAAGCTTTATTAAAACCTGGCGCTATTTTCATGTCTCTTATTTTTGTGTAGACTTCACATTTTTATAATGTTGTAGGCCTATACTTTTTTTCTTAAAAATAAATAAATAACGTCTGTCTCTCTCTGTCGCCTGGCCCAGTGCGTGCGGAGTGCGGACTCATCTTGCGATTCAGTAACCGATTGCAGTAAACATTAACTATTTTTCCTAGATACATTTTATTAAAAATAATAATAATAATAATTAAGTTACAAAATTAAATTCAAACTCTCATATTTAAAGTCACCGTATAAAATAAACCACTACATGGCAATAGCCTACATTTTGAACAAATTTATGCATGGAACAAACAGTTATTTATTATTATTATTATTATTATTATTATTACTATTTTAACGAACAATTCCATTACATAAATTCTTACTGCAGTGAGTGAATACAGTGGACTTTTAAAGGGGACATATGATGCTTTTTTTTAAAGATCATTATTTTGTGTATTAGGTGTAAATTATATGTTGACATGCTTTAATGTTCAAAAAACAGTATTCAGTATTTTCAAATACTGTGCATTATTGTAGGTCCTCTTTGCCCCGCGTAATTTTCTACAAAGTCCCTCCTTCCAACAATCGCAATCTGCTCCGATTGGCCAACTGACCCAATGCATTGTGATTGACCGATCGTCGCAAGCACTCATCGGAATTGTCTTTCCATAATTGCGAGCTTCATCTTTCAAAATAAATTTAAAAACAGTTAATAATGTCCTTAGTTTTACCATCAGTTCAAGCTCAAAAGGGTAAAAGAGTCATGTGACAGACACAGTGATGAAACTCAAGCGTCAGAGATCAAGACAGCTGTGTGACCCTCTCTCACTCATTCACACACACACACAACTCTGCATTTGAATATTCAATAGCAAATACTTAAACTAATAACAAAACTTAATTACAGTAGCTGATTCAGAAGCACCATATCATAGCAAAGGCAGAATGACCTCCTCTCCTAAGTTCACGAAACGGTCGTCCATAAAATGTGTTGCTGTTCTGTTGTAAGTAACCTAAATGCATGTACTTTCAGAAGGCCAAATAAAGTGCTTTTGCTTTCGCCAATATACACACACAGCATCTCCCTGAAATGACTGCTTCAACACTATGCGGTTTCACCTTTGCTTGAACATTTGGGCAGCATTACGCAAATATTTTCACATAGTGACGTAGACATGTGGGGCGTGTTTGAATGAGCCATGTGGAGCGTGGCAGTCTTAACTTTGATAAAGAATATCTCTTTTGATTTGAGACTTTACTCTTTGCAACTTTACAGATCTTCTTTATGCACCAAGAGCTTGTAACACTCCAAAGAGAAAGGAAAAATTGAAATCACATCATATGACCCCTTTAATAAATCTTTATTTTCCACATTTTGAGAACAAACACTGCTCTCCCAAAACACAACGGAGATATAATGTTATGGAACGGCTGATCTCAGATTCCCATCCCCGTTTTCTTTATGGCCCGACCCCCATTGCTGGATTATTCATGCTGCTTAATGACGGCTATTAGGAGAAGACAGTCTCCAAAGGTTGGAGGGGAGCAACAATTAGCCCTCTTCCCTAGAGAGGCAAGTGGAGCGTGGCCTGGTGGGAGCTCCCAGTAATCACATCTCTTTCCCTGCTGTCTGCCTGCTTGAGAGAACCAGACTCAGTCCCACCCATGTGCCAAATAGCCCCTTAATACACAGCAAAGTTATACAACACATCTGGGCAGATGAACAGAGAAGGACCAGAAGTTTGTTTTGCTGGTGAGACTGTTCAACAAGTAAATCCAGGAAGCCTGAATATGTAGCCAAGCGTTTAAGAAATTTAATACAACACTGTACATGAAAAAAACAAAACAAATGTAAAACAAATTTGACAACGATACATATTTAAGTAGCATAAAATTGTTTAAAAAGGTTCAGGGTACAAATTGCAATTCTGTTGCAGATGCATGGGTTGCTCTGCATGAAGTGAACTACATTCTTAAACCTAATGGACATCTGTGTTGGTTCTATGGATTTAACTACCGCAGTAGCCCTGACAACAACCAAAAACATTACATCAACTGCTGGATGCTGCCAGGGGACCACATGTGCAATTGGACATTTCAAAGAAAGCTTATATTTGCTAGTATTTCTGTAGAATAAACACACGATTCATTAAGGGTAACAGAAAATACTGGCTATTAATCTGGCTCCATGCAAACAGAAGCATCATTCAAGGTCATGACTAAATGATGCTATTCATATCATAAGAATGATTAGCATTCCTTGCAGATTATGTTACACATTTAAACTTTATGTGTTTACAACGTCTGTGAAATTAATCAGATTAAATATGCATTGGTGTGCTAAACAGATACATTCTGCATTGTGAAGCTGATTATAAAATGAACAATAGTTGCATTTGCCACAACAAAGCATAGTTTGCTAATGTTGGAATGAGGTTTGGTATGATGTGGATTGAAGCCTGTGATTTGAGGGATAAAAACTGGATGTACAGTATAAACACGTTTTCTCAACCAAGCAACAAAGAACTGCTCTTTCCAGTCCTTTACCACACTGCAAAGACAAAATGATCCACATTCAAATTGTATATAATAAAGCCGCTCAGATTTGACATCCAGACCAAAATAAAGGGGTTTTGAAACCTTAATGTTCAAGTGTTTCACATTGTACTTATATTTGTAAAAATTCCTGCATGCGATTACATCTGTAATTAATTTTTGTAATTACATCTATAACTGTAACACTGTTGACCCATCACCTTAACCCACCCTTAAACCTGTTCCTAGTCGTATCCCACCTCAATAGCAGCAAAAGTGTTTTGCAATACAATATGAACACAATAGTACATTGTACTAATTTTTTTGATGTAAGTTCATAGACCAAGAAATCAATAGTTTAATACTGTTCAGAAAGGAATTAATTTGATCAAACGTGACAGTAAAGACTTTTACGTTGTTACAAAAATTCGTGAAATAAATTCTGTTCTTTTAAAATTTCTATTAATCAAAGAATCTTGAAAAAAATATTAATATATCAACATTGATATGAGAACCAAATCATCCTAAAACACATTAAAACAGAAAACACTTATTATAGTTTAGCATGAGCAAAAGACACTTCTTTCACATACATTTAAAATATTGAAAACCGCAAATGTATAGGTAAATCTGAGTGTTAGCAATAATAATTAATTACACAGTCAAAACAGCACATCACTGTTGTTTCATGTGTGCCATAATTTAGTGCCATTTATTTCAGAATACTTCAGATCATGGAATGCATGTAAATGCAGTTTTACAGATCCACACCCTCTAAGATGGGAATCTGGGGCACATTGCCAATGGAAACTCTGACTCTAATTGGCTGAGGAGGTTGATTCAGCCCTTTAACAGTAGCATTTTCCCTGATGTTCCACACAATGATAGCAGGACTGCACAACGAGTAAGCAATTTTACTTTGATTTAATTACAGCTGGTTAAAGTTAAGTAATAAAATCTTGATATACAGTATAAACTGTATAAAAAAATCTTCCTGCATAAAAAACAACTAGTAAGCAGAACCCTGCTGCTTTATAAAATACACCATTCAGTATGTCCACTGGTGTAGTTTAAAAACAAAACTATGAAATGGCACACAAGCGAATGGCTTTGAAACTCCAGCATACCGGGGTTTATAAAATAAACATTACTTTGGATTTCTGAGAGTCCAGTGAGAGAAAGAGAGCTACTATACAATAAAACTGATCCACCAAATGGGCCTACTTTGTTTTTTTTTAAATGGCATCATTTTTAATTTCTTAAATAAGCAGTGTTGTGTTTCCGGCCCTGGCCAGCAAGCCTCACCCAGTCCAAGAAAGAATGCGTCATCCCTGTAATTCACCAGACCCAGAGTGGGTCTCCTGAAGTCAGCAGTCCTGCTGGAAGTGGTGAGAGCAAAGTGCATACGTAGGCAGCACTTAAGCTGGACTCTCCACTGGCATGTGGCTGCATTCAGCTGCAGTTACTGCCGACTTTAACACAGACTGACGGATGATTGATTGATCCTAGCTCTCTCAGGTCCAGCTGTACACCCTGCCCCAGGCATCACCGACCAGCAGTGTGCCATGTGTTCTGAAATCACAAATTAAAATAAAAAAATAAATAAAAGACACTGCTAATCATTTGGAGCTTTAAGAGAAAGTTCACCAAAAATGAATATTCACCATGTTGTTTTTCTTAAGCCGTAGGCCCTTTTTCTTCTTTTTTAAAATTGTATAAATAAATTAGTAATAAAAAAATAAAGGCATGCTTTTTGTTGGAATGAACTGCGATGCTAATAGAGTCTCATGAATGCAGTCATGTACAGAAGACCAACAGCAAAGGTCATTAATTTTCATGAAATAATAAATTAAATTTCAATTTATTGTATAGAATACATCCAGAACATTTGGAATGTATACATTGTTTTTTAATTTTCAAGTTTGATGCTGATCACTGCAATTATATAGACAAACGTGAGCATGAAATTTTTTTTTTATCTCCTTTTGTCAACCAAAAATGAAGAGTGTACATTAGAACAAACAATGAGTAAATGATGACTTAATTTTACAATTCAGGTGAACTACCCTTTAATCATGTACTGAATCATTTAAAACATTAGAGGATCCATTTGAAACCAGCTTTCAGACCACGCTTTCTTCAATACCTTGATATGCCCAGAGCCGTAATCGCAGGGTTGTTTTTGCAGTGTCGACGAGAGTCGGTCTGATTGCGGTTTAACTCTCGACAGAGCACCAGGTGTCTTTCCCACTTCCATGAGCTGCTGTCTAAGAAAAGCAAAAGCAAGAGTGAGATATGAGACAGAGATTATTTATGGTCAGCACGTTGCTAAATTGAGAGAAATACATCTAATATAAAGCCTTCACTGTTACAACGAGTTCCCCCAATTTAATTTAAACGTGTTGATACTTACACGCGCTGACGCTGTGCTGTAACCAATGTGTACCAAATTGGATTTGGTTATTATTGCTTTCTAAATTGCATGCCTACATCAGCAAAATTGCTCATCAGTGTTTACAGGCTGTATGTTTAATAACTTTGCCCCATAATTCCTCGCAGCTAGCCCTAATGCGTCGCACAAAACAGTAGATCATTATGAACTTTTGTTCGGATCGCTCAAAAACGAACCTCAGGCTGGGCGGCTGCACCATCACACTTAAGAACAGACGTAATCCGATTTACACAGCATTTTTGAAGGATGTCTAGTATTTGGTCTGGCTATTTAATTTCAAACATTACTTGTATATTAGAAAATAACGATTCTCCTGACGTCACAAAGCACATTGTTTTCCAATATTCCAGGAGCGAGTTCCTGTTATTTCATGCTGGCCATTAAGGAAGCTTGTGGGTTATAACGGTCCTATGACCGGAGGCGAGAAAAAAAGCACATATTCACGCTCTTGTTCAATTCTGCACTTAAGGTGAAGTGTATTAGTGTTACCTGCTTCCTCAGGAGCCGATGACAAAACATGCCCTTGAGACACAGAGCACTCCTCATGTCCAGGTAATTGTACTCTAGTATATTCAGTCTTCCATATCTGCAAAAGAACCACACGGTTAATGAAAAAAAGAGAAGAAAAAAAATCGAATGCAATTGAAGCTATATTCATAAATCAAATCTGCCGGCCATTGATGTCGCAGGTCCAGGCTCCAATTGATGCCTAATTTAAGAAGCACTTTGATTTAATAACTGCTCTTACCTCATCTAAAGTGAGCACATGTAACTATTAATGCTTCTGTGGGACTTCTCAGCCAAGCCTGTGAGCCCCATTTCAATATCCCAGTTACCATATTTTAATATTTTGCAGCTATATTACCTGACTATTAAGCAGGAAACACTACAGGAAAGATTTATTGCTCGAACACAAAGGTGTAGTCTTTGGAGAAGACTTCTCATTTAAACTCTCTCATTATAAAGTTCTCTATGTGAACGCTACGCCTCATCATCTTTTAGTCAGAGGCCCGTTCTGAAGATCTGGCCGTACCCGGACGATGCCGTCGGCGCAGCCGGTGATGATCACGTTGCGGGGGTCCCACTCATACTTCTGTGTGAAACAGCAGCACAGAATGTTTCCTTCAGGCCAACAGGAAGTGTTTAAAGAGGCCAGTAGCTGCCCCTTCATGGTCCACAGGTACAAATGGGTCTCTGCGCATGACACAATCTCACCCTGAGAAAGACACAATGGTGATTAATGTGTCCCATACCAGGCAAAAGACACTGTTTTTGTTTGAGTCAGTAATTATTTTATGATCAGAAGTGACATGAAGACTCTGGTAATTTAGTTTCTTGCTCTTTTCTCTGACTGCCGTCCCTAGTCTCCTCAATGCCCGCATTCTGACTGTTAGGATTTTTTTTTTCTTTTTTTTTTTGTATACTTGTTTTCTTTTTTGTGGGGATGCCACCTGGATGGGGGTGGGGGGTGGAGTTAACACAACTTTTGTAAGAAATGCTGAACTTATGTCAATGTTTTGTTGAAAATCATAAATAAAGTTGCAAAAAAAAAAAAAAAGAAGTGACATGAAGACTTTTACGTTGTTATAAAAAATCTATTTAAAATAAATGCTGTTCTTTTTGAACTTTTGATTCATCAAAGAGACTCAAAAGCTGCTCAGCTGTTGTAATAAAAAACTGTGATAATAGGAAATGTTTCTTGAGCACCAAATCATCATATTAGAATGATTTCTGAAGAATCATGTGACACTGAAGACTGCATTCAAGAACTTATTGACAACAAAAATTTGAATGGTAATGTTTCTCTCTCAGTGTCACACGTCCTGATGTTGCTGAGTTAGATGTGTTCCTAGGTCAACATATTTTGTTGACCCTGGAACAACATTTTACTCAAGAAATGTAGTCTTGACCATATCCCTACACCTAAACATAACCTTAACCATGAGTGATCCTTAAAATCAGAGGAAATGATAGATGAATGACACTGATGTACAAGCACCTAAGAGTGATTGTAAGCAATGTTGTTCCAGGGACAACAAAGATGTTGTCCCAGGAACATGTCTCACTTGGTAAAATCAGGTTCTGCCTCAATGTCCAAGGTTTCAAACAAGCCAACATTCAAATGCTCTATAAATATGAATTCATAGTATGAATTTGAAAATATTTTAATTTAATTCAAATTCATCTGAATTCTATTTACTGTACATATAAATTGCAATTCTGCATTCTTTGTGCTAATATGAATTTAACGTACATTTAAAAGGCATTCTAAATTATTTTTTATGCATACAAGCCTGATATTTACAGTGGCCCAGAATACATTTGGACATTTAAGCAACCTTTAGAATGTGTGAAGAAATAATAATAAATGGGTAAATTGGAATACTTTCAATTTGCTGTAATACTAAATGGAAGGAGGTTTGTAACTATAGATCAATACTTTTCTCCCATGTTTTTAGCTCCAGGTATTTTTCACGCTGTGTAAAGGGGTTTAAGCATTAAAGCAGGTCTGAAGGGAAGGATGTGCACACCCTTCCTTCACACAGCTGGCTGAGGGGAGTTTCAGAAACCACTCTGCGGGTGCAAATGAGCCGGTATAAATGTGTCATCCAGACAGCAACACGAGCCAAACGGCCCTAACCAAATTAAATGTGCGGGAGTGAGATGGATGGAGAGAGATTTGGGAGCTGAAAAATGCAGGCTGACCTCAGAGCGGGTATGTTTTTTCTGGAGGGTACTCACGGTCAGGTCATTAATAGCCAGGGCAGACACGGCAGAGGAATGTTCTGGTAACTGTGTGATGTAGCTGAGGTCCTCCAGGTCCCACAGGATGCAGGTCTTGTCCAAAGAGCCGCTAATAATCACACTGTGTGCTTCTGATGCTACCAGACACGTCACTGTGTCTGTGTGTCCATACAATGTCTGATATGGAAAATAAACATTTATTTAAAAAAATGAAACAAAATCTTAACATTAATCATTTCCAAACTGCTTTGTGACAGCTAAGCATGAACATGGCTCTGACCTGTTTGAGTCTCATGTGTTTAAGTTTGTCCTTGCTGATGGAGATGTCCCACACACAGACAACAGTGCTGGTCCCGGCTGTGATGATGGTGCTGTTGTTGGGACAGGCAGCACATACAGCATCTCCCCAGTCCGACACGCTCTCACACACTGCAAAGCTCTGAAACACAAGTAATAAACAAGCTATCAAACTTTAACAGCCAACCAGAAGTAACCTTGTTTAATAATAAATACTTCAGATACACAGGAAAAGGAAAACATCAAATTAAAAAAAGAATTACAGAATGAAAAATACAAGCAGGCCCATGGTTTTAACGTATTATGGATCTAGGGAAATTATAAAAGCAAACCTTTTCAGTTGTGTAGTTCCCAAAAGAGCAGGTCTGGTCATAAGAGCCCCAGCTGAAGTATGTGTTCCACTGTGGTGGGATGAGAAGTTTGTTTTTTTCCACGAACAATACATCTTTTTCTCTACACACTATTTGACCAACAGGCCCCAGTGTGAGCTCTATGTAGAGAAACAACAGAAAAGCAGAGTTATGCAGTGTGACATGCCATGTATATATTTTTTATAAATGTTTTTAAAAAAGGTATACATTTCTTACAAAAAATCATCTTACTGACTCCAAACTTGTAAATAAAGGAAAAGTTCAAAACATAAAATTCTGTAAAACTTGCTATTAAAATGAAAAAAAAGAGAGTATTAATTAATACTATTATATAATAAAAAATACTAATGGTCTCAGACTTTTTGCAACTCGCTATTCCTGTGGCTCAATTGGTAGAGCACTGCGCTATCAAGCGCAAGGTTGGGGGTTCGATTCCCCGGGAACACATGATATGTAAAAATGTATAGCCTGAATGCATTGCTTTGAATAAAAGCTTTTGCTAAATGCATAAATTTAATTTAAAATTTAATTTAATTTAATTTAATTTAATTTAATTTAATTTAATTTAATTTAATTTAATTTAATTTAATATACTGTATGGTTATACTCAACATATTATATATTTAACCAACAATCTTGATGTTGAACTGACCCTGTTTGTCTTTTTACACTCTTATTATATTAATCTCAAGAATTTTTTGAACAAGGCATTTAAGTCATTTTAACTGATAATTTTTTCATTATGAAAAATATGTTGGATTGTGTTAAAAAAAACTGTGTGTTCAAGAGTAGTAGTCTACTTTCAAATGACCTACATATGTGAGGACACAGTCAATCTCCCTTCTCACTGATGGTAGAACAGTAACACAAATCATAATGAAGCATGAGATGATTGCAAATTTCTCTCAAGATGCCCTTTAATTTTTCCTTGTAGGATTTACTGATCAGAATGATAAAGTAAACGCATGATGTGAGAACAAGATATTGAGTGAGAGACAATAGAGTGAGAGTGCTAGAAACACTTCTAGTGAAATAGAATCATCAAATTTTCCAGAGAGATCCTTTTGGGATATTCAGATTATTAAATAAGCCTCAGTGACTGTATCTTCAAGTGCAGCCTAACAAATAGCAGGAGCTGAATGGAGCCGAGCTGAGCTGTGACTGAGAAAATGAGCCTGTGAAAAGTCTAGCCAGCATCTTCTGCCTTGCGGCCTCTATTGCTCCCTGTAGACGTGGCCCCATCTTGTAAAAAATAATTGAGGAATGGAATAAAATAACAAGGTGACTATGAATGATTAAATGGGGGTCTCTACCACAGAACTGTGGATGTTCAATTTAAGCAGTACCTTTAATAGCCTGGGTGGAGGGCTTGAGCTTGTCCAGTTTAAAGAAAAAGGGGGTTATATGACTGGATACCGATGTCTCTTTCCCAGAAGCAGCCTTGTGAGGTGTACGGCTAGGGTGTGGTTTGGTGAAGAGCTGGAAGCATAAACCTCTTTTAGTATTGCATCCACCGTAGAATACAGTAAATCATCTCATTACAGGAATCAACCTTACCAAACATTGGAAATGTTGCATATATTAGGCATGCATGATATATTGGCACCTTATTGTTTATTGGCTGTTTGAGATTTTCTTTTATCGTATCAGTCAATTTTATATATTTATTTTCTGTTCATCTTCAAAAAATGTAAAAGTAGTTTTTGATTGTTTTAGATTGTATTTTTTGAAAAAATAGAAAACAAATTTTAATATTAATCAGATTTATCAGTTATCAACCATAGCATGAAGCTTATCATCAGCTTGTCTGTATCTGTATGCTCAACCAAAAACATTCTCTAAAAATGTAAAAGAGGCGTAGAGGATCTGCTAAAAATTTTTAAACCGTGTGCTCAACTGGTGTACCTGCTTCGGCATTTGGCCAAAGTTGTTGATGTAGCCAAGCACGGTGCTTTTCAGGACAGGATCCTTCATGCTCGCTCTGTCATATCTGTCAGTGTAGAAATATGGGTGAAAGGTGTTGAGGGCCTCCACTGCGGGCGGACCCTGCTGTTTGTGTCCGAAGATCAGATCAATCCAAAGATGCAGGCGTGCACTCACATAATCGCTCTCAAGAGCCTGCAGAGTGGGCAAACTCAGTCAGTCAGCAGTTCTGGATGGGGGCTAATACGCTATCAGTGTTGCCCTAACTTTTATTTCCATGGAAGTGCAGGCGGAAAAGCTGTGCTTACAAATATCAGGTCAAAGAGAGAGAATGCACAATAATGCATTTTAAAAAGATATTATTCCATCCTGGCGACTGATTACAGATCAAACAATCTGATATAAAAATTATATTCCAAAAGTTTGTATTCCTATTTCTTGTTACAAAGTCATTTTCCTTTTTTTTCTCTTTAAATCTAAAGTATTTTAGAATTGGCTAAAGTGTCCAAACATAACATAAACATGTATACAAAAACACTTAAAATAACAAGTATAATCAAAGCAGCTCTAAGTCACAAGCACTGAATTGTGGAAGATCCCATATTAGCCTTCATTTGCATATGAAAGGAGGCGAGCAGACAGAAGAGCTCATTTTATGCCATCTGGAAATGATACAAATATTGCTCTGTAGATTGGGAACTGATAAAGCCTGGCCCTTATATGCCTGCAGGCGTAACGTAGTGAGAAAGAAAGCATTCATTCCAATAACCAGCAGGCTTCAATAATGGAGTTATAGGAGAGTGCAGATATTGTACTTGCGCTGAATTGGGCCTGTTATCTTCTAATTACAATGGCGTTAAACAGAGTAATGGGGCTTCCTTGATGAACTCAACAAGTGCTTATTATCTCAAGAAAGGCAAAAAATAAAGCAGTTGCAAAAATTATTTAACTATCGCCAAATTTAGCTGGATATGAATGGTGCGGTGACACTGGTACCATTTTAACTCTATGCTTGTTTTCATGAAACTTGGCGTGTGCTCTGATTGCACGGACCCTCGTTTTCTGTCACAATATGGGGTAATAGTAAGTAAAGCATCATCTAATGCAAAATTAGATATTGTGATGCTGGTGGTCAAGAATAAGGCCTATTTTGAGTTTGATGAAGCAGAGAAACTGACCTCTCTGTGTACTCTGATGAACTCCTGTGGGTCTCCTTTGGCCCATGGGGGCAAAACCACATCATCTAATGGTGTTCCATCCTGCATACAACCTGTATTATCAACACACACATTTAATGACTAATGAAACAGACCATTTACAAATAAAATTAAAAAATATATATATTTAAATATAAATAATCTGTACAGTTCCATTCAATTGTTGTGCTAATACTTATATATATTACCAAAGTCAAACTGGTTAGAGTTGACAAGAAAGTCCGGGAGGTAGAAAAATTCTGGAATCAGCTCTCTGACATCACTCATGTTGTCCTTAGATGCAGATTCCCACTCGTTCCGAATGCTGTGAAACATCCGCTCTGGAAAGTCAAATGTTCCACCCTATATATATATATAAAAAAAGATTAAATCCACCAAAATTTGAAACTCTAGGAAGGGTGCATTTCCTAATGTTATTTAAAAGCAAAGTGGCACGGTGAAGAGGAAAACACAATTTAGCAAAGAAATGGCAAAAAAGTAAATAAAAATTACAAAGGATGAAAAAAGACATGCCATTATATACATGTTTGTTTAATGCACAAGGTTGGGAGCTCCACCACCAGCAAAGCTGCCTGGAACACTTTAACGGCCCCATGTGTGTATATGAATCATAGTCAAAATACAATTGCTTAGATTTGAGACATTTTCAAGCAATTGATTCAGGCTTTTTATTTTTCAAGGGAGTTTATACATCCTGGTGAAAATCTCTGGAGAAGTTATGTAATTTGCAGTAAAAGCAAATGCCCTCATTGAATGAAAGTAATATACTGTTAGTGGCACAAATCTGATTACGAATATTACTGTACGGAGGAAAGCTGCTCAAGTAAAGCAAATATCATTGCAAAGTGTTAGCCTAATGTTTGCATTATGTTACACCGGCTATCAAATATGCATGACATTTTATTTTAATCAATTGGTTCCATGTGTATAAATATTCTTTAAAACGAAATGTGGTTTTGCACGCAAGTGACGCAAAAGAATTTATTTGCATACATATTAAAATCATACCCTAATTTGGTTTTTTAAAGAAAAAAGAAAAAGCGCACACAAGCCCAAAAAAGGCCAAAAACAATGAAGCTCATTTCATCAAGTAAGTTCAATTTAGAAAAATTCAATTTTATAGAAGTTGTCACGCTGACGTGTTTTGTGCTTTATTTGATAAAGAAGAGGCATTATTTATTGGAGTTTCTATAGCACTGCGTGCCCTGTAACAACAGTAGTGTGATGTAATTGATCCCAGTCAAACAGGTGAGAAGTTTACCTGCAGGTGGAGGAAGGTCTGGGAGAAAGGCTCCATCCTCACCAGGTACGAGGCCACAATAATGGCTGAGGAATAGTGCGTGCAGTAATGACACTGAGCTGACAGATCACCTGTAATCATGACATTAACTAAGTAAATCAAAGCATTTATTTTATTTCATTATGTTTTAAAGTTGCTATTGGCTAACTGAATCCCCCCCCCCAAAAAAAAACTCCATGTCTGCAGGTGAAACTGACAAACTCTATGAATTTCAGCTGTATGAACATTAGGTTTTTAGGTCTCAGTTACAGAATAGTTGCATATAAAAGGTGCATATGCTTTACCATCAGTATTTTCCACCTCATTGTATCTCTGAATGAACTTCTGTTTTCTCTTCTCATTTTGAGCTCCCATTGGTTTGGACAGATCTCTGAATGTGGCAGGGCAGGACAGATCCAGAGTCTAATAATCGGTGAATGAGATGAAACAAACAAACAAAACATTTCAGTATCAAAAGTTAAGGATTTTCCGTTAAAGTTTGGGTTCATGTTAGTTTTACCTCTGATTCATAATCAGCAATGATCCATGGAAAAACAGGATATTGCATCAAGTCATTGTATGTCCGTCCAGCAAGTGTGTTTAGATGCATAAGGTATTCAAAGTTACTGATTTCTCCTCTCTATGGAAAAAGACATACAGTCAATAATAGAATAAAATGAAACAAAATAATGCATTTGGGTTAATGTAAAATAACTTATTCAAAAAGCTTATATTTATATACTACGGCATTCGAGCCATTCACTGTAAATGCAGGATGTATATTACAAATAATAATGGTTAATAATCATGTATGTGCAATAGCTAAAGGCCCACACATTACCTGCCATTTAATTAGGGCATTCTTCTCAACCGCTGCTATCTTTCTGTATGAACACAACAAAATAACATTTGAAGACATTTTATTCAAAGATTTTACTGTAAAACATTGTGATATTTTTCTAACTTATTTTTTAAATACTCCGTTCGAATTACTGCAATGTCACCTAACATGCAATGCAAACAGAGTTGTGTACTTCTTAGCAGTTACAGAATTAAGTGCCTTGAATACGGTGAATTCTGAACTGGTCATCCGAACCAAGACTACTATGGTTGCATAGCAACAGGTTAAGGAATAGAAAGAGCTCATGGATTTAAACCAAGGAGGGTCCGCCTTTCTTCAGACACAAGGGCCAAAAGAAACACATACATTCTTGTGGAAAAAAAGGGTTAAGACTTTATTCAGGCATGCCTTTTCCTCCTTTAAAGGAGTATATAGTGCCATCTATAGGTTTTGTAAAATAACTGTAAACAGAAGCATATGACCTTGGAAGTTAGTTTTCTCTTTAACACACATTAGTGAGATACAAAGATTACAGCCACTAAACATGCAGAATCACAGCTGATTTGACATTCATGCATCAACTTGTTTTAACCCAAACATTTATCACCACTTAATCCCATATATAAATGAAAAGAAAGCAAGAGAGAGAGAAAAATGCAAAGTTCAATAATAGCTGATGGGTGAAACTATTAATGTGCTGGACTTCAAAGAACTTTCTGAAAATGTAATCTGAGGGAGTGTACAAACACAAGGGCTGCAACACTTCTCTCTCCCATTTCTTTTGTGCGTGCTCCAGTCACAGGACAATAAAACTCTTGGCACCCCGCGCAAGCGTTGCTTGGTAACAAAAGTTAAACAGGACAAAGCTTCTTTTTGGAGTACAGTCTGAAGATCCTCCTCTGATTCTCAAGCAATTCAGTTGGGGACCTCATTTAAAAACTGTAAGTAAGAAAAACTTATTTAAGTCTTCCTTCACACCAGAAGGGAGATTAAATGAATCCTGGATAACAATAGCTGGCTGGGTCAAACTGATGGATTTTACACACTTTTGCATAAATCCTTGTACCTTTAATCCTTTAACCTTTCTGTAGTTGTCGAGAAGCTTGATTAAGCATAGGCAAACATATCAAATAAGTCACTAACAATAAATGTTTAAAGATATAAATATTCTTTTAAAAGTGCTTACTGACTGATTTAGTTGGGTGAATACAAGTACAAACAGTGGCACAACTAGCAAAGTTAGACACCGTCCATCTATCACAGTATTCATATATTTAAAACTAGCCATATGGTTCAAATTTAAAAACAAAAAGGACAAATTATTAGAGAGTGTCTAACTGTATTAACTCTAATCTGTTTTAGTTACATGTAAGTGTTGTTGTATCATTGGTACAACCTGCTAAATAATTTGTGTCAATTTAAATTTTGGTAAAAATATGAATACTCTACTCTCACATTTTAAAAAGCATATTCATCTGTTAGAAAGTATATTTTGGTAACAATTTCTGGTCTGAAATCATGTAGTCACGGCATCTATTATATTTCATATGTCACGGAAATAGCAATACCATCCAATTTTCTCTCTGTTTGTAGGGGTTCAGAATCAGCAAATCACAAACAACATGAAGATGGATCATGCCGATGGTCAGCTCTCTGTAATTGCACCTCTCGGATGCAACGGATTCAAAAACAAAAGGTCTAATAGAAACAGGATGAACCATATTAGCCCATCTACCAATGTGATTAATGAGTCGCCAAAGGGCTTACAATGCAGCCACTCCTCCTTTTTAATGGGAAGATATGAAGGGACCGAGTTTAAATTTCTTTCCAGTGTCATTTATCAAAGTAGTGATTTCACTCTCTCCACACAGTCACACAGACTTGCTAGCGCCGCCCCGGATCAATCAGACCGAACACAAACCTTTTTCCCAGAATATGTGTTGGGCGCTTGCTGTATCCACTGTTATCTAGTATAAGCCTTAATTAGAGAACGACATTATCCTAAAAGATCCCTTTAGGGTGAGTTGGATGAGTGAGTCGGTTGTAAACATTACACCCCTCTCATTTCCCCAAATGGCCCGACACTGCGCACCCTCGATACTGCCTGCAGGCATACATGAAACCTCTTTCCCTATGCAAACAACTAAACTGTCCCATCATTAAGTCATACATGTTTAAAGCTACGAGGTCCTGAGATAATAATTACATGACTTCAGTTAAGACTTAATCAAATTGATGCTTCAGAAGCGCTTAACCATTAATCTGTGTCTATACAGCTCCATGGCTAAAGGAAAGAGAGCTCGCAGAGCCAAAGGTACGAAGATCACATTGAAAATGGCTAAAAATGCTCTCAATCTGAGCAACGTAGGCATCGCCATGCTTCCCAAATGCCTTGTAAAGCGAAGAAACAAAGAGGAACTTGACCTGAGCCGAAACAAAATGAAAATAATCTCAGAATTCATTGGCCAGCTCACTGGTCTGCGTTGGTTAGACCTACACAGAAACCAAATCGAAGAACTGCCCGAAAGCATTGGCCTCCTGGCATCTCTGCTCTACCTCAACCTCTGTAACAACAACCTGGCCTCTGCTGGTTCATTGCTTGAAATAAGAAGTCTGAGAAACCTCCAGGTTCTCAACTTGGGCATGAATCCGGCCTTTCTCCCACCTTGGCCACCCTGACAAACCGGACAGAGTTGGGACTTTTTGATAACTTGTTCACACAGATACCAGAATGCTTAAACGTGTTGCCCAACCTGATGAAGCTGAACACCAAGGCAAAGACTCAGACTCTGTAAAGACAATTGGAAATCTGTTTTTGGTGAGAGAAGGAGATTTGTGCCATCCTTGTTTAGAGAGGTGCAGAAGGAAAAAGCTGTTCGAGGGGTCGCGGAAAAAGAATAATTTTTCAGGGCTGATCTCGCCAAATTCTGTAGATCGAGGTAATCAAGAAAATTGACGGCCAGCAGACTACTAGCTCACCTCCAAGTTTTCAAAAAGGAAAAGCCAGACCTGTCGGAGATACCAACACAATGTCTTTTATGAACAACCTTTATACAAAATGACTCAACATTTATATCTCCTCCTGTACTTTTAGGAACTAAACTGCAAGTTTTGCAGGAGGTCCACCAAATATTGTTGGATCTCAATGAATCAAACAAAACTATGACAAAGTTAACTTCAACTAAGGCTAAAGTTATAAAGTTAAGCTAACCGTTTCATTGTGCCTCCCAAATAAAACATTTTCTATAAAATTAAAATACCTGAATTTGCACATCAACAACAAATATGCATATACATGAATCTCTCTATAAACCAAGGGGTTCCTGGCTCTGTAATCTGTATAGTATCATTAAAAAATATGTTCATCAAATTACTGTGTATTTCTTACTGTGGAAAAACAACTTTGGCTTTGAAGCTGATGGGAAACATCAATATTAAGTCCATTCCCTCTTCATCATGTCAAAAATCAGGGGAACTAAACATGATAAAACTAATTGAGCAGAAATGGAAATCGTGAGTTAAGGAATGATAATTTGAACCAAAACAACATCTGAAATAACGAAAAGGTAGTAAGCTTACTGCACCCTTGCACACAATTAACAACTATAAAATTGTGAGCTGTATTGGCTGCTGATGACTTTGAAAAGTTACTGAGACCGTTTTAATTGGTAGGAAGTGCTGAAGAAGCAGTAATTGAAGTTTCAGTGTAGTGCCTGGATATTGTTTAGGGGATTGAGAGTCTTCCTGTCAATAGTTAACCGCACACATAAGAGAATGTGTTTTCTGGAAACTTTGAAACCACAAAACTCTGTCTGTTTCAATATAAAAGCATCACAGTCTCTCTAACTGAAATGGCAGCTGTCTGCGAGACAGGGGCAGATGCTTTTGACACTCACCTCACATTAAGTACAGTCTCTCCCCTTCCCTTTAATGAGGAGACCACAGCGCACAGCCTAGAAAGAAGGACAAAGAGAGAGAAAAAAATCAAGATAAATCAATTTAGTCTGTTTCACCTCACACACAGTTCTTCGCCTGCCTGAAGCACAAGCACTTTCTCGTTTTACCTTTTATATGCATTGACATGGTCATTGTTAAAGAATACCAGGAAAACTGAAGTTCCGTTCTTTAAGAATATCTCCAGAGCATTGTCCTAGCGTCAAATATAAATAACAATTAAACTACTGTAACAAACATGATAAACATATAGAACAGAATAGAATAAACGGAGTTAAATATAAAATATGTGAATTTAAAAAAAATGATATGACTATGGTCTCTGTGAATCTCACCTCAAGCAGAAAGCGCATGAAAGTGGCCTCTTTGATGTCATCATATGACCAGCGTTTGCAGTTTGGACTCGCTGAGTTTTTCTCTTTATTCATCATGTTGCAAATATATGAGTCTCTCACACTATAATAAGTATAGAAAATTTAAGATGCTGTTAAATCTATATCAATCTAAATAAACAAACTGTTCCATCGCAGTAAACTTAATGCTATATTTACCTCCTCTGCTGTCTAATTATAATATAATAACTAATTATAACATAATAATATACACAATTAAATATATTTCAAATTCCAAAACCTTATTTCCAACTTGAAAATAAATGAGACATTTTTGTCAAAGTCTTATAAAAATAAATATACATAATTAATACTTTTGAGCAAGCATGCATTATATTGATCAAAAGTGACAGTAAAGATGTATAATGTTACAAAGTATTTCTACTTCAAACAAATGCTGTTCTTTACTTGTTAAGAATGGTTTCCACAAAATTATCGTCTTAATAAATATTTCTTGAGCACCAGATCAGCATACTGTAATAATTCTGACAGATCATGTGTCACTGAACACTTTAGTAAAGGCTGGTGAAAATTCTAATTTCAAACAAATTTCTTTGTTTCCTAAAATGTGAAAATCTTAAAATAAAATATTGAAAATTCAGCTTTCCAATCACAGAAATAAATTAACTTTTATAATGCATTAAAATATTCAGGTTTTTTATTATAATAATATTTCAAAAATATATATTTTTACTGTATTTATGATCAAATAAATAAATGTAACCTTACTGAGCATAAATGACCTCTTTCAAAAACATTTTAAAAAACTCTCACCAACCCCAAACGTTTGAACAGAAGTGTATAGGAGTAGAGAGTTATGCAGAGAGAAAACAGTAGCTTTACTTGGTCTGATGATGAATTCTACAGCACACATCTCCTGTGGAGGTCAACGTGAAGCCCTCGCATAAGTAGAGGTCAGCTTTGCCAAACAACAGCACTCCTTCGGTCAGCACGTGACCACTGACGACCACCACGCAGTGTTTGGCTTTGACCTGAAGTACGGACACATTACAGCAGACAGCATGGGTATCAAGTAGCACATACAGGAATCTGTACTGTGCATTGAGCTGGTTAAAATAAAGCTATAATTTGTTTTACATGCTGCCAAATTCAATGAATGAGTAAACACAATGTCAAGCCAAGTTTTCAACAGTTGTACGAAGTGTCACTGCAGCCTGCCTTCTGAATTGTGCCCTGGGGCTAATGTGTCAAAGTAGCGCCACCCCGGTCTTGATTGATCACTGTTACCACTTCATTAACTAAACAACACGGTGGAGAGACAAAAATTAAAGGGAGAAAAAGGCAAGATGCTGAATGGATGGGGTGTTTGTGAAACGGGGCCAATCTTCCGCAGGCAGAGTTCGCACGAAACCTCTCGATTATGCATGGCTAATTGTATTGTCTCCCTTCATTTCACACCAAGCAGCTGCACCTGGCCTCAGCCCTGAGTCACCACGACTCTGGGCTCTGGGGATCCGCATCCCCAAAACATATGGGGTCCAGCCGTACTGCCAGCCGCTCCACAATTAATACAAATCAAATCAGAGCCTCCTCTCCGTGCAAGCGCCCCCTCCCCGGTGCAGAGAGAGGGCCCCACTGTTTATTACCAGAATTAATCAATGACACAGCAACAATAGCAATACGCTAATTGATTAAGGCCCTGTTCAAATATATGGTCCACCTGGTGGGGTTCTGGTTTCAAACGGAGCTATAAAACAGAATCAGCCTTGACCTGAGTCAGTCCTAATTCTGTCTGGTCTTGGGGATTTACAACAACGAAATATTACACCTTGCTAGAGGATGTTTTTTAAGAGTGCTCAGTGATAGTTTAAAAAATATTACATGTGCACCAGCCATAATTTCTGTCACAAACTATGGCCATGACTGAAACCAAAGGTAGTCAGTTAATGATTATTTAAATGCCTACTATCCTTATTTCTTCACTGAAATGATATTTACACAAAAAGGAGTGGAAAATGTTGATATATATAAACAAATGTACTTTTTTGAACCTTTCAACTGCTAAACCACACACACAGATATTGTGGGGCAACAATTATAATAATAATTATTGTAATTATTATTATTTAGATGCCCCATATCTTTGTGTGTGGTTTAGCAATTGAAGGGTCTAAAACATATTTGAAACCTTTATTATTATTATTAATAAATAAAAAGTTTTCCATAATATGAGTATGTATCATGTATATGTAAATACAAACACATGAATGCATATATTTAAGTAAAATATGCTGTTTATATAAGTAATCAAGTATCAATAGTAATTAATAGTATTGATAGTAATAGTTGAGGATGTACAGCAAATTCTGGGGAAGAGGAGGATTGGGAAATTATACAAGTTGGATTTGAACTCCCATTGCCCACTTGAGCACCAACCGCCACACCCACATAATGCAATAATTAACAACACATAATACTGCATCTTTGAAGTTATTTCCTGTTTGAGCAATAATGAAAAGCTAAGCCTCTGTAGACATGGTGCCTGTAAATTACAGTCATCACATTGCTTCTGGAATTGAGGCGTAGGCTGCGTTAAGCTTGTGCATTTCTATATTAACAAGTATGGAGAGGGCAATTCGGCTGACACGCAGCACAGCAGGACACACCACCGACTGAATGAATACAAGACAGCAGACATCACCCCCTACTGTTCCTTATTAATACTTCTGTCAGCCACTCTCAGCCCTGTTAATGCTGAAGAGTGCTGTCATGCTCAGCACACACACACACACACACACACACACACACACACACACTACAGCTGTCCGCACAAGAATGTGTTTTCTGTACCAAGGGAATGTGGCTCCAGGTGAATATGGGTCACTCTCACCTCTTCGGTGGGTTTCAGCTCCTTCAGTATGAGCTGAGTATCCATGCACTGCTCTGAGAAATCCTCTGGCATAGGTGAGGCCTCATTCAAGATAGGAAAAAAGGTCAAATGCTGACAGTCTAAACTGTGCTCCTCCTCAACCTCCCGGCATGCCTCGCACAGGATCCTGGGGTCTGGGACACACATAGAATATGTCCT
This sequence comes from Carassius auratus, assembly GCF_003368295.1. Taxonomy (NCBI): domain Eukaryota; kingdom Metazoa; phylum Chordata; class Actinopteri; order Cypriniformes; family Cyprinidae; genus Carassius; species Carassius auratus. Next base: position 7,700,781 of record NC_039280.1, read on the forward strand.
TTTCAAGAAGTATGCAGATAAAGCTGTAGCTGTCCAATACAAAACATGTAACAACACTGATCATAAAACTGACAAGAAAAATGTGATACCTGAATCAGCCTCAGTAACTTCTGCAGCTCTCTTGCTTTCTTCAACAAAATGCTTCTGAATGAGGCCTGAAGTCAGTGTTGGCATCTATTTAAAATGAAAAAAGATGTATATATATTTTACAGAATATAACTGACATTGATAAAGAAGACAAATGAAAACTTTTGTATATTTATTTGTTATAAATTAAAATGAATATAATAAAAATAAAATCTGCATTTAATGATTTTTCAGCAGTGATTGAAAAAAATAGTTTAAAATCAATAATAATAATAATAATAATAATAATAATAATAATAATAATACAAAATAAAACATGCATCTTTCTTTCATTTAAAGCTCAGGATATTACATTACCAATAATTTTCAGCCAGAAATATATATTTTTTTATGTATAGTGATAATAGCGCACCCTTTTGGATCGACGTAGTTGCTTCCTGCGAATTCGGGATCGTGTTCGGTTGCGCCCCTCTGCAGTGTTCTGCACCCAGCCTCTCTTTAGGAAGACTCCTGGACCAGGGCCGAAGAGACCCCTCTCTCTAAGCAAGTCTTCCTCTATTCTTAGCCACTGAATGGCCATACGATCATTCTCACTATGCATCATCTACACAAAACACAAAAGAAAAATCAATGATTTTTTTTTCTTGGGATTCCGGGGGCACAGCATTATAGGTATTAAAGGTTAAAAAAACTAACAAACCTGTGCGTGATTCCTCAACATGCTGTCAAATATGGTCTCACAAGTTTGCCAGTGTGCTTCCATGTCTAAGATGAACCCCTAATGGAAACAAACACACACGACATGCACGCACATGAAAGTATGTTATGAAGGTGAACAAGCAGACAGTTATATGTACTTAAACGCTCCTCTGTAGCTATTAGGTTTGCACACAGTTACAATAACATTTCGCAAATTGCATTCATGTGGGAAAAACAAGCTAGTGGCTATTTAACCATACAATAAAGCTGTCTCCAATAGTCCACAGTGTGCTCTAATTAACTTAAAGTATAATATAAGCGCAGTGTGAGGTGGCTGCTGGCCCTGCGCCATGCTCTGTGTCCTGCTGATTTATTGTACTGATAGGCATTAGCCCTTTAGGAAGCCTGTGTACTTCACCACCGACCTGCTCATATCCAGATTTACTTAAAGGCTCATTAAACCAATCATCACAGTGGTGTCCTCTCGGAGCCGGCCCAACAGCCACACTGACTGCAGTTCAGAGACTAGAGGTGAACCGTTAAAGTACTGAATCCAGCTCTGCTATAGCTCAAACTGAAACAAATATTTAAAAAACTTGTAAAAGGTATAACTGCATGAAAATGTTTTCTAAATATCATCTCTGACCATTTTATGTTTTGTTTTTTAAAACATAATCTTTTTGGCGCATCTACTAAATGCATACTTGAGGTTGATGAATAGTTATAAACAAAGCATTTTGACCAATTTGTAAAATTTTTTGACATGAAATAATTTTTTCCTGTTATTAGTTTTAAACAAAGCAAATTTAATCATTTGTTGTAATATAATAAGACATGAAAATTTCCAAAGGGCTGAAAAACCTTTTTATATGCACACAGCAAAAATAATTTCTGCAGGTAAACAGGAAAAATCGAAAAACATTATTATTATTTAGGATGCAAATCACCTAAATATCCATCGCTGCTTTGTATGCCATAACAAAATTAGAAAATCCAACACAAATTCTGGAAAAAATGCAATTTGGGTACTTAGAAAGAACAACAGTGACAAGTTAAACTAGAAAAAAGAAAATTGTGCATTTGTGCGTGCTAAATGAATGGCGGGATTAAGAAGTGTTACAAAGGAGTACACAGGAATAAATTACGGCCCCGTGTTGACAGATAAACACTGAATCATTGCCTAATCGTATTCTTTTATTTAGAGAATCATAAGTAATATATAGCATTAATTACTCCAGTTACCCAAACAGCAAACTTATTGGCCTTGTACGCGCGCTACATTAAACAGCATCCCCTCTGCAATTAACATCGCACTGATTTCCATTTTAATTACTTTCCACAGAAAAAGACTACCTATGATGATAACATAATGTCAGCTTCATTTTAGGCTGTTGGTGAATGTGTAATAAACTTAACTTGATCATTAGCTATGTTAATTATCTTTCCATTATGAAGATATAATTAGTCCGAAGCATATATCTGAAATGAATACAGAGGAAAGTTTGCCCTGTGCCGTTCTGTAAGGGTAAGTTCTCTGGTGTACAGGCAACTGGATTAGTCTGTGTGCGCTAAATAAACATTTTAAAATGCTGAAATCGATTTAGCTCCCATTAAACAGAAATGATGTAATAGTAACAAATAACTAATACAAATAAGTATAGTCAACACCAATTAAAAAGACAATTAACCTTTGAAAAATAGCTTTTTAAGGCCACTTTTTACTTATTTTTCTATTTACTTAGGTTTTCCTTCATGCAGGGAGAAATTAAATTCTAATATTATGAGTAAAACTAATATTCCTAATTATTTTTCACAGTAATATCAAGTGAAATTAGAAGCATTGCAAGGGCCATATAAATATTACTTACATTATTATTCACATTTTCATAAAATAGCTAGGGAAATTTTCATATTCAGAATATTTAAATGAAGCAGTATGAATATTTCTGAATGTTGATACTGTCTATATGGAATTTTCTGCATTTTGACCAAACATTAGAATGACTATCACTATCACTGAGCAAAACTCAGCTGATCATTTAGCTAAACTGAATTTTCTTCAATGAGCTAAAGTTAACTTTCTATCAAAACCTGAAGAACTAAAAATAAACCTCATGATGTGTTTATGATGAATTTCCAGGAGGAATTCAAAATCCACAAAACTCTCAGCAAATTTCGAGCAGCACGTTTTTGAGGAGGACAATTCATCAAGACAGCTGATAGGCTGTCACAAGCTGATATGATACAGAGTAACACAAAATGAATGTTTTCATCGGATCGGGACTGCCTATAATTACCGCCCCCTGTTTCTGAGGCGGAGACGGAGATAGCAGCAGTTGCAAAGAAACAGCAATTTCATGCCCTTGTGCCTGAGTAATATCTCTGTGCATCCTTTTCCAGATGGCGACGTCTTCAGCGGTGGGAACTAATGATGTGGGCCGCGTTTCGGGGGGGAAAAACAACAATAACAGCGTCTTTAACCTTCAACAGCAAACGCAATGTTCTAGTGAGTGTTCCCATGGAAAAAATTAACAAATATCAATTACATTGCCCACTGAGGTGTACTCAGCTGTAATAATCCAAATTGATTTAGAGACAGGATTGAGACAGTGCCACGGGGTAGGTGGCGGCTTCCGGTTACAGTGACATTGGGATGGTGTGAGGGCACCTGTGAAGGAATTCTCATCGACTAAACCAGTCACTTCCTGTCTGTCCATAATATCATTCGTAGAGTACAGCACACTCAGTAAAGTGGTTCTAGACATGCATTGCATTAAGGCACTGGAATATAACAGAAAATGTGTCCTGTCCTACCTCAGGAGTGCCGACTGTCTCCTTCCCAAACCTGTTCTGCACAGATTGCAACGCACTGCTGAGATGTCCTGCCCTCTTCTGGTGACCATTATTTGCTTTTTTCTTCTGGGAGTCTGAAAGAAAAATCTTAAAATCTTAAAATCATCTTTTAATTTTGCAATATAGAGTAAATTACTAATAACCACCTCAAATCTCTTCTCTCATGTCAGTGAAATGTAACTTACCTACCTAAAGCAATAGGATCCAAAAAATATTCTTGACAGTAATCTCAAATGTTGACACACAAACAGTGACTGACCTATAAAGAGCTGCCAAGCTTTCATGGCCGTCTCCTCCCACAGAGGGCTCACATCACCCATAGAAACCTGGCCCTCCTTGCTCCCCGGCTTAGCAGACAGGTCGATATTATAGGCCTCCTCTAGCGCCCGTCTCCGCTCCCTCATGACTCTATTCCAGGTGCTTTCCACAAGCAGCATCAGCTCTGACTCCACTAGAAAGATCACAACCATATTCAAAACATTTCATTTTACTTGTGTGCCTGGCGAACAGAAAAAAAAAAAATCTAATAAGTAAATATATACAGTATAAAAAATAAAAACAGACCTTCTGCTGAATTTGTGACCTGGCTGTTCTTGTGTGGGAAAATATGCCTCCTTATGTTTCTTGGGGATTTTTTATGGACTTCACAGCCAAACCCTTCAAGAAAGCTAAAAGGCAGCAGTAAAAAAATAAAATAAATAAATATTATTCAGCAAGTTAGAATTTAGGAAAATGTTGATTAATATTTATTATATTATAATTAAAAATATTAAACAAGATGATGTTATGTTACATCTTTATATGATATATTGCAATCCTGCGATTAAACTACTGGAAAACATACAGTCTAAATAATGTTAAACACTGGATTTTAATCATATATTAATAAAAATAATAATTATTTTTCATACAACAACCAATGAGATGTTGGATTTGTTCTTTTAAATACTTTATAAAAGAAATAGGACAACAAAGTGTAACCGGTTAATGAAACTAATAATGAAACCCACCTGCCAGAGCGGATAAGGAAGAGGCAGTGCATGAGGCAGTTGATGAAGTGGACATTGGCATTGTATGTTGGCATGATCAAATCCCAATGTTGCTGCAACACGCGAATTGTTTGAATAATGAGTTCCTGCTCAACTGGAGTCTGTCTGGGACGAGACAGGAAGTAAAGCAGGGCTCGGTTCAAGTTTTTGTACAGAACATCGACCGTTTATTTCCGATGACCATTGACCTCTCTCCAGTGCCTGATGTCAACAAAACATGCGGTGTACATATGAGTTTGTCTGGGGCTTAAACAGTAATACAATGCAGATGAAACTCACCTCTGCTCATCTGTTCAGCAATGAAGACCAGGAGGTTCTCTTGGTTCTACCACAAAACATTCCAGAGTAGAGTTTTTCCACTAGCATTTTTTACTGAAAGAATGCCACATTCTCAACATCAATTTCTGACATTCAAGAAATTAAGTGAAAGAAGTTTTATATGGTGTCTGATATATTTTACCATCTCTGGTCACGTGAGTAGACTGGCCCTCTTCCTGTCCCGTCATGTGGATGATGTCCATCACAAACTCCAGGAGCTCAGTCTGAAAGCTCTGCTTTTGCTCTTGACAGACACCATCTGGGGAAAACTAAACACAAAACATTCAGAATGTTAAAATATTTCTGGGGAAAAAAGGTCTTCACTATTGTCCACAAAAGCACTACTGGCTTGACTGAATAAACTGCTAGATATCATCCCCCAGTGAGCTGAAATGTGCATCTCATCGTCAAAACTGAGCAAAGAGTGGCACCTTATGGAGGAAGAATATTATACACAACATCAGATGCTGGTTTAACAGCCCAGATGGTACTGCATTGCAATAGCAGTACCTTGTATTATTAAATAAGTACATAAAAAGAACAGCATGTATAGTGTTTATTTAAATTATTATTATTTAAATAAAAAATAAATATATTATAATTCAAAAATAATATTAAGTAAATTATTGTAATTTATTTACGTTATGATATTATTTAGTATTGTTATTAATATTAACAACATGAATGTATATAGAATGTGTACTAAATGAATTATAGATACAAAAATCCCTTACCTCTAGCAGTTGTATTAAAGGATGAAAACCATCTTTGACAGGAATGTTAATGAGGCTGTCCATCAAGAGGATGCGGATAAAGTCACACACCTGCTTCCTGCCTGGATGGGAGGGGCGGAGCAAGGGGGGCTCCCCCACTACTTCACCACTTTCCTTGATACCCTGGACACCTGTAGAGCTCTGTATGAGAAGCAGAATATCACTTCTGTAAACTGCTTGCTGCTTCTTGTCTCTTAGGTATATTTTTAAATTGCACAGAAAGAGGTACAATCTCCAAAAGTCTCACCTCTGGGGTTTCAAAGGGGAAAACAGCACTGGCCAGTGAACTAAGGAAATCATTGGAGGTCCAGAGAGGATCTTGAGGAAACAAACTGTTCACCAGGCAGAGAAACTGCATCACACTACCCGGGTAATGAACGTCCCAGCCGTCTGTACTTCCTGTTACATGCTTTTTAAAGTAATACAAATACACAACCTGAGGAAAGCTGGTTTTACTGGTCTTGCATTAATGACTGTGACAACACAGCTAAGAGAAGGTATGTAACTGGATTATGCAAACGGTTTCCAATAAGTGACCGTAATCATGCTAACTGCCTCTTAAAGAATTTGTACAAGATTACATCCAGCAGACATGCAACTGTCAGTCTATTGCCATTTGAGCACTAGGTGGTGCAATACCTTATTATGTTTTAAATGCTTTCCAATTCCAACTGCTATACAGTAAAATCTGAATATTATCCGTAAAAGTATATGGCAATGGCAATGTTATTTATATTGCACTAATCACTACAACCAGAGTTGACAATGTGATTTACAATCAAATGACTAAAAACACCAATAACACAATGAAAAACAAAAAGCAGTAAAACCAAAAGTAAAAAAGTACATAAACATGCAGCAAAAAGATTGCACACAATTTGTCTGTCGTACAGTCTGACATTAATGACAACTGAGATCGCACAATCTGGCATAATCATCATGTTTGTAGTACAGTCTGACAAATACAATCCTAAAATTCACACAGTGTGTTCCCGGCTTTAGACTTTAGCTATTCTAATTAAAATATATCATATATATTATGTTATGCCAATTAAGCAATTTAGACACACTTACCTTAGTAATGATAACTTTAACCAACTCTAAAAGAACACAAGCAGCATCTGCAGATAGTTGAACGCCCTCAGATCCAACACTGCAGCTGTCAATCAAACTCTGAAGCATCATGTCAACATCCACCTGCCATCCAAAAGACAAAGCATAGTATAAACTCTCTCATAATTCATCACAACCATGACATATACATGCCGATACAATATGGTATATTAGACAATTAGGTAATGTGACCTCTACCTGTCCAGCAGGAACCTTGAAATCAGATTGTCCTATAAGCAGTGCAGCGATAGCTCCATAAACTTGAGGCAGGTGGATGTGATTGACGAGAAGCTTCTGCAGAACTTCAAACCCCGGACAGATACAGCTCAAACATTCAAATGACCACGAGCGAGACTTCAAATTATCTAAAATAAATCAAAATCTATTATGGTACGTTATTGTAAATTGTTGCAGTGCTGTATATACCAATCACAAACAATCACAATGACGGTACTTTTTGACATTTCCTCTGGAACTACCTGTGATGCTGGTGGGCATATCCATGGTCTCCACTAATGTTCCTGGTGAAACACCCTCTCTGAACTTGGCCAGGATGTTTGGATATGATAAGAAGTGAGTAAGCAGTGTGAGCACTAGCAGCACTGTACTGGTGTGGATGTGGCCCTGTAAGAACAGGAGGAACCAATCGGATCCCAATGCGTAAAATACCTCTTCCTGGTTACTGTCATTTAAGAAACATAATGTAAAACACAGGAATCAATTATTTGTCTGTGGGTTCATAGAAACAAGGATAGAGAGTGCAATATTTTGTGTTATTACATTGCTAAACTTGACTCACATTCTTGAAATGTTTGAGATGATTAGAGAAGACAGCATAGAGAGCAACTGGTTCCTGATCCAAACGGATCTCCCAGGAGTCTGACTCCAGCCTAGAGCCACAAAGAGTGTAAAAAAGTGTCAAAAGTGAGCTTCCTTCAAAGGTTTCAAGATTTCTTAGCAGAACAAGTGAATGTTTATTGTAAAAATTTGTACCTTGTGATTGATCATCAAAATCCAAATCAGAGAAAGTGCTTTTCTCATTCAAAGTCGGAGGCAAAAGACTATGAACTAAGAAAAGTCCAAGCCTGATGGAACAAACAGGAAGGTCAAGAAATCAAACTGAGTGAATAATCATTATTAATTCAGTGTCTTAAATCTTTAGTGATTTACCCAATATTGTCTGATAATCAAAAATGCAAGAGCCTACAGAAGTTAACAAACATGCCTCTTGATGTCTGTGGTGTTGAAATGTTCCTCAAGGAGGGATCTGATGATGGTGCAGATGACCGACACCTTCCCGCGGGTCACACTTGTATCATGCAGAAGGATCAGGAGTTTGCTCATCATGTTGAGTCTATGCATGACTTCAGCATTGTGTTGACTCCCACTGGAAACAAACTCACTATCAGAAACATTTATCCACAGCAAAAGCACTGGCATGGTTGCATGATTGAAAAACAGGAAGCGAGCCGTATGTTTCACACAACTTTATGCCAGACACTAAACATGTGATCACAACAACGTGACATCAGTAACCTACAGCGTACCTTGATGACTTCAGGATATCAACGAAATGATTTAAAACACAAACATCAAGATTTTCTGGAGCATTCTGCCACACCTACAGAAAAAAAAAAAAACAAGGAACTTAAATGATAATACTTTTGACATTTCACATCTTGCGAAACAACAGAAAGCTAGAAACAAAATTAGCATCAGAGTTCCCTCTGAATTTTCCTATGGGTTTTTAGAATAAGGTCTCTAGTTAACTACTTCCTTATTTTGCATGTTGAAAGTACTGTTAGCGCTATTTTTATACAGGCTAGTCCACATATGCAATAACTGAAAGGAAAACTAGAAACAGAACATAAAATAAACCTGCCCTGCAGTTCTTAAAAGTGAATTTCTATGTGCCATCTTATTAGATTTGCGCAGTGGCTTTCAACCTTCACAACAACACTCAAAGTATTTGAACAATGTTGTCACTAAATATAGACTTAGCTATGACCAGATTCACTTTGTAGTGGCAGCCAGAATGTTAGCCTCCTGGTTTAGTCTACAAACTGACGTCATGACTGAACAGCTCTATTAATATTAATTTAAAGCCATTCAGAATGCTCTTTTACTCACCAGAGCAGACCAATATTGTAGCTATATAGAAACATCACTTACAACTCACCTCAAAGTCACAGAGGATGTCCTGGAAGGCAGTGATGTTTGGAATGCGAACAGCAACAATGCCCAGCTCCATTGTGCCCACTATGGCCATAATGAGCTGGAAAATCCTCCTGCTGATCAGCTGAGACTTCATCTTCAGCAGGAATGACAAGAGCTGAAAACACAAAACAAATCAAATCTACAGCTTTGATTCGTTATACTGTAAGTCTTAAATGATTTGACAGCACTACCTTATAGCCATTAGTTCGTTTCATCTCCTGCTCCATCACAGGATTTGTCTCTAAAACAGAGAGCAGAACTTTGACAGCAGCATACAGGGAGCTTTCATCTGAGGCCATTGCCACCAAACTCAGAATGGCAGCAGGTCCACCAATGAACTGGAAGCTACTTGCAGCACTGCATGACTTGAACGTCCTTACACCTGGTCATCAAAGTGTAAAATCAGCTTTTAAATTAAAGGTTCACTACAAAAACAAAAATGCTGCAATCTTGTTATACAGCAAGCACTTTAGAGAAGTAGCTAGTAGACTTTTTACCAAAGCAACCAACCAGGGCTGCCCCAATTGTCCGAGCAGTTCCACTAAGGTGCTGACTGATGTTATGAGCCAGGAAGACAGGAGTACAATTATCACGTGATGTGATCCCCATCTGTAATAAAAATAATAGAAGAGTAACTTGATTTAACAAACAAAATAATTCAATCCATGAACAAAAAAGGAAAATTAAAGCACCTCTTTGGCTATAAGGCGACAGTCCACTTCATTGTACTGGTCTCTAATATCTACTACTGTAGTGATGGTAGACACTGCCATGTTTATGGCAAAGGAAATCCTCTCTGGGGAGACCATCCTTATTTGGGACACTGAAACATCCGTCTCACCTCCTAATTAGAATGTTCATGTGTAAATACAGACTTCCATCAAATTCAGAACTGTTTTTGGACAGAGAAAAGCAAACTTTCTCACCTTGGGCATTGAGAGCAAGGTAGTTGCCAATATATTTGGTGCCTTGTCCATAAATAACCTCCACCTGATCAGAACTCAAAACATCTTCAAAGAAGTACGTAGGACCAACCCTCCAGATCAGAGCCGCATGCTGTTTCCATAGAGATGGAGTGCCAATAATCCCACACACGTCAATGACTGCAGAGGGATCCATTGATAATGACTGACCGGGAAATGGCTGAATGTATTTGATCTGCAAAAAGAGCAACAGAGACAGATTTTGTCAATTAATGCGGACTAACAATTAAGCTATTTTCAAAGCAATTTAAACTGCATTCAAGGAACACATTTTTCAGGTTCTTCATTGGCTGGGAATTGAACCCATGACCTTGGCGTTATTATTTAAAATGTGTTAATTATACACACACACATATATATGTAAACAAACCTTTGCTGTTCCAATTGCTGTTGCATTCAGATAAACAGTGGCTAAACAGCTGTTCTTGTTTCCTTTGGCCATAACCAGACAAAGATGGTGCCACTGGCCTGGTATCAGCTGTTTGGAACATTTGAACCTCACTGAGGATGGTAATGCGCTGGGAGTCTGCTCGTCTGGCTCCATCATGTCTGTAGAATAAAATAAATTCTGTAAATAATACATGCCAAAACTATTACAAAAGTGTAAATAAAAGGTCATCTGAAGTGAACATTTTCACCTAAGAACTGATAAGGTTCCTCCTCAGTGGAGATCACCAAGCAGCCGTCGGTGGCAGAGATACTGACAGACAGGCAGCTGAACTGCTGCTCAGCACGAGACATGTAGCGCACTACTGTGAGCAGACGCACAGGGTGGGATTCACAGGCTGAGCTGAACCTACCGATCATAAACCAGCAGGAGAAAGAAAGGCCTGCTGAAGGAGGGAAGCTTCTGCAGTCTGCAGAAATAAACAAGAGGGTATTATACTGTATAAGATGAACAAGAATTGTATATTGTAAATGCATACATGAATAAATGGGACCTTTCTGATGTGATAAATCAATTTGGAAACAATCTTTTATTAGTTTATTAGTATTGTATGCCTCATGTTTTGGACGGGGTTTTCATTTGTATCTCAGATTATTTTAGGCAACAATGTAATTGTACAGATTTTCTTACCAGAGCCCAAGCCTCCTGTAGAGATGAAATCTGCACTGACACCTTTTACTGTGGCAAGAGATGGCAGAAACAGACATCTGCGGAGACAAAATTGTTAGTGGTCATTTAGCATAATAACTAAAACTTAAGTAATATATCAGCAACTCTACTTACAGTCTCATCTTACATTTGGCAATGAAATGGTAAATTTAACCTCTAAAATGTAAAAGTACCTAAAATAGTGGTTCTCACCTATTGCCCAACATAATATTCAAAGAACATTTATATTAACAGTAACTTAGAGTGCCAATATAAAGCATGAATTAACCACAATCATTTTTGCAGTTAACTTTCTTACTTAACTTATATATAATTAATGTATTGGAATACTAAATATCATAAAATAATATAAATATCAATTGGTATTCAGTTAAATAATCTAAAGAAATCCTGTGTTGTCACTTTGTTATCAAGTCTGCAGGCCCTAGTGGACCTTTGCCCCCGGAAGACAACCACTGCTTTAAAAGACACAAACCTGTATTGTTCTAAAACCGATTGTTTTCTGAGGGAGTTGAAACACATACCCATAGCCACTGTCTGTCATGTCAAACTCCACAAAGGAAGGGGAAATGGAGACTTTTTGTGCCAGAAAGCACCGTGGCGATGTGATAGAGACAAGACTTATGATTCTATGAAGAGGAACTACCGTCCCACTGTCTGAAGATGATTTCAGTAAACTGAAACTTCTTTTCGTTGTCTTTATTAAGGATTTCCTTTTATCCTCTTCAGAGTCTTTTGTCTGGTCTGCAACAGATAACAGAAAATTATGAAAATCTAAACACTCTCTTCAAACAAAAGATGTAACTATATGATTTTTTTTTCCCCCATGAAACAGGAAGTAATCCAAAAAGGAAGTCTGTGAGGATTCGGAGGAACTGTACTTGAGTTGCTGGCCTCTTCACATGAGACAGAAAGAAGATTTTCTCCACTGCACATCAGAGGATCCCCAAGACATAGAAACTGCCTAAGATAAAACGCACTTTTGTAATGGCACACAAATATGTAAACCTACATTCATCATATCATATATTCAACATTTGTCATGAGGCATGCATTGGCATCTGCTTACGCTGACCTGAGGCACTTGTGATCCATGGACTGAGATGCGAGTTTCTCTAGGATCCGGACTGTGGGCAGATGTAGTGAATGGGTATTGTCGATGAGGATGTGTTTGCAGTGAGTCAGCAATGTGGACAGCAGTCCAAACTCACACATGATCTGCCTGTTTCTTTCTGACTTCACCAGAGTCTGCACGTGATGAGCCACAGCCAGCTGTAGCTCTTCAGACAACTAAAGGAAAGAAAGTCTGCAATTATTGTAGTATATGCTCAGGTTTTGGGTCAGTAAAAAAAAAATAATACCTTTTTTCAGCAAGTGATCAAAACTAACAGTAAAGACATTAATAATGGTATAAAGTATTTCATCAATGTTGTTCTTTTGAACTTTATATTTATTAAAGAATCCTGAAAACAGTTTTTAACACCAATAGTAATAAGAAATGTTTCTTATGCACCAAATTAGCATATAAGAATTATTTCTGAAGGATTATGTGACCTGACTGGACTGGCATTTTTTTTTTTTTTTCAGCATTTTGTGGACACTTCCTATGCTGTTTACTTGTTCATTTAATCCTATTGCCTCTTAATTATCACACCAAATAGAAATTATGTAGAAGATATGAACATGTTTGTGGTTTTACTTACACTAGGGTCACTGGGACAGTAAATACTAGGCAGAAGAATCATGATCAGCTTAACAGCTCCAGGATGAAGAATGGGGAGGTCATAGTAAGTCCTGAATAAGCAATGACATGTTTACCAATCATAGACAGACAGAAAAAGCAAAGCAGAAGCTGTCCCAGTAATGATTTACGGACTTGTCAGGTATAGACATCTGTATCAAAAAACTACCATGCAGTGCAGTTTAGCTATTTTTGGAATTATTTATATGTAATTGTCCAGACAAAAATAAACTAAACAAAAACAGACAGCAAACTAATTTCTATAAATTTATACAATTGATTGAGAGCACCTACCTCCCAGAATCTGTCGACTCAAATGAGACACTTGCGGCCCTAGTGTAATTTAACGCCTCATCCTCATTGGATGGCTCCCCTGTCCTCTGACTCTCACCAGCCTCATTATTATCCTGCAGTTGTGTGCATGGATCTGCAGCCAAGCTAATGCCCGTAGCAAATTGCTCCAGGAATCCCAGCAGTTTAACACAGTCTCCTAAAGGTGGTGGCAGCTGGGGTTCTGGCCTCTCCGCCGCCTCCACAAACTGTTGGAAAGTCCTGCAGTCTGAGCTTTCTTTGTCTGTTTCCACAGGGACCCCTCTCTGGAAACAGCCCACCTGCAGCAGGGCATCACCCAGCTTCTCACAGACTCCGGTCGTATGGAAAAAGTGGGCGTTGACAGGGTGCACGTGCACAGCAAGGGCGAGGGTGTGTAGGATGAGGAGCAGCAGCTCAACAAGGCTGTGGCGGCTCAAAGAGGCCCACGGTCCCATCGGTGCCTCCATTAGAGATCCTTCCATGTCCACGACTATGGAGAGCAGGCCAGTAAAGCCTCCAGAAGTGCGGAAGGCGTTCCAACTGTTCGGGTTTTCCAGAACTTTCATGATAGACTGTCCAAAGGCAAGGTACAAGGGATTATTACAAGCACACTTCCAGGGTTTAAGTCTCTTATGATTACGAAGGCTGTATTTATTAGATCAAAAATATGGTAAAAATTGTGAAATATTATTACAATTTAAAACAATTTTAAATGGAAAATAGAATGTTTTTTTTTTTTTTTTTTTTTTGCAAAGGCAATGCTGAATTTTCAGCAGCCATTTCTACAGTTTTCAGTGTCACATGATCCGTAGAAATAATTTCTAATATGCTAATTTACAGCTTAGGTATAATTTCTTTTTATTATCAATGTTTAAAAAAGTTGTGCTGCTTAATACTCTTGTTGAAACCATGATACTATTTAAGGATACTTTAATGAATGTAAATTTCAAAAGAACAGCATTTATTTAAAATAAAAACCATTTGCAACATTATAAATGTCTTAAGTGTTACTTTGATCAATTTAATACTTTAAATTAAATTAAAAAGAATGCCTTATTGACCTCAATTGAACAGTAGTGTACTTCAAATGTCAATGCTTTTCAATCAGCAATTTCACTGGAATTAGTTTTTACTATGCCTACAATACCCAGGATGTGTTCAGAATATCTGTTTCGGATACAATGCATCACTACGAAAAGGGAAACGGGAGAGGTCTCCTGTATCGAAGAGCCTAGCACAAAATGGATTAACCCTTATTCAATCTACCATGCTAATACATCAAAGAGCTAATGTGTCATAAAATGAAGCCCAAACCTAATTAGGACCAATAGAAGTAATCAGAATGGCTTTGACACATTTCACAGGGTGGTCGGGGTGAATCCAATTGTCATCAGCCTTAACCCAGTTATAGTTTAATGGTCTGCAGGTTAGTATTCCTGCACTTGAATCTAAAAAATGGACATGTACAGTAACTGAATAACATAGTTATGCATAATTGGATTTCTCTCACATTCTCTGATCTGATATTCCTCATAATTTTGTGTGTGTCGCACCACAAGGCTGCGAGCTTAATCAAATGAAGCTTGAGTTAACAGCTAACAGTATATTAGCAAATCAATCTGAATTTGGCTATAATGGAATCAGGCTCCCAAAAGCTGATATAATAAATTCACCGGCTCATTGTGCTTTAACCATGTTATAATTTGTTAGAATTAGGAATGGAAGCTGAATTTACAGACAGGTACATGATACCTGAGCCCAGTTTAGTTTTAGTAGGAGTTTTCTCAGTTATAATCCAATCATGCTTTGGAATAAACTGTGACTTGTATTTCAACATGTTTACAAGCGTAAGAAATCAGGAAAAACTATGAGGTCGTAAATACTGTATGTATGGAAAACCAACCTTTCAGTAGGCATATGTGATTAAGTATCTGGGTTAGCGAAAACTGAAAAACAGCATGAAATAAATACCTGTAAGAGATCTTGTTTGAGTCTGATCTCGCTCTCAGTGGAGGAGCAGAGGGCTCCGATGGTGGTGCTCATGTATTCCTCGGGATTGACCTCCGAAAGCTGCTCCAGGATGCACAGAGCAGGACGGCGGAACTGCTCAACATCCAGAAAGATCTTCACATAGGGAATCATTCCTAAGTCCCTGATAAACACTATTAAATCAAAGAGACTGATCAGATACAAAATCATGACTTTTGGGTTTCAGACTCCTTACCTCAAATTATATTTTTTAATTTATTATAAATTAATTTATATAAAAACTAAATAATCTATATTAATTGAATAGTAATTAACTATATTTTATTTTAATTATTGCCTGCACACACTGCAAACATTTGTCACAGTACATTTTTACAAAGAAATGACAAATAACACATTCAATTAAATATAAAAAAAAAAAAAAAAATACTACACTTTTTTTTTTAAGTGTAAAATATTGTTTTGAAGAAAATTACTTCAACTAACCAGTGTTTCTGACTGACTGGAAGGCCAGGGCTGCAACCACATTTAAGATGTTGGTGGTCAACTTCGTCTTATAGCTATCAGACTTCTCCTCAACTTCATTCACTGTCAATAAATAGGATCTCAAATCAGGATCAGGCATCTGCATTTCAAATGGTCTTGTTTTTGTAATTCAAAGTACAGAGAACACCAAAAAAGACTTACCAGCAACACCTGTCTTTCTGATTATCTTTGCCCTTCGTTTAAGCTCAAACAACAGTTGTTCCTTCAGTCCTCCATCACTCAGGACTTCAGACAGTAATCCACTGTGCATGATGAGCCTGTAGAAGCAGTCCAGAGCTGCAACGTTGAAGGCCTCCGAACAACCCTGCTTCAATACAGCTTGGACCTTTCTGATTGTCTTGTGTGGGATGTAGGAGAGTTGGAGGATGACAGTCTCAAGCAGTTCGAAGAAAATGAGGTGAACAGGTGGCGGTTTCTGCCACACACACTCTGCCAGCTGAGCCAGAGACTGCAGAGACCACTCCAGCAGGAAGAAGTTAGCCTTTTCCCAAGACCAGATCATCTGGATGGTGCGCAGGATTTGGCTGCAGATCACCGTGTTGCCTGACCGCAAGAAGGAGGACTGGATGATTTTGAAGGCTGTGAGGTTCTTCACTGGCGAATCTGAAGATAGAAAGACAGTCAGGCATATAGAAAGTAAGGTAAAAAAGAGACAACTAATTAAGCTTTTATTCACAGATATTCTAGTAAAAAAAAAACAGAATGTACAGTGAATAATGTGAATACAATTAGAAAACAATTACATTTATATTATAGGTATATTTTGTAAGATATTTGCAGTAAAATATCCAAAAATGACTAGGCTAGTTTTATATATTTTGTCCAGCTGATTACTAACAATATCTCTAATGTTTTCAACTACTTGTGAATCATGAGAAAATTCCCATTCTAAACAGTGACACGGGGCAGTGCAGTCGCCTATCAATGACATTAGTTTCGCTTTGTTACCGCCTTTACTGACGTAGAAACCACATGACAACAGTGTTGCGGACAAATGTGGAAGTAGCTTCGCGACAAACTTCAACTAGAAAGAGATGCCAATATCGCTTGTGTTTTACTCGACGGTGAGTTGTTTTGACTCGTATCTTTACAAAAAACCGTATGCTATTGTAACTATCAACAAGATTAATATTATGGAGCATACATGCCAAACGCAGGGCATTGCATCTCTAGACCCGCGCGAGGACGCGTCTGATCCATAGCCTGATCACGTCTTTGCATTGACTTTGTATGTAGGGGTTAAATCCATGATTTATCTTTCCTGCTGATTGATGGCCGTCAGCGGTTGGGTAGAAGACAACAAATCCCATCATTCCACACTCCTTCTTAGCGTCATCAAACCATGCAATTGTTATTGTTTTGGTAGTGCGCCCTCTAGTGGCAGGTCATACAACCTGTACCTTTAAATAAGCAAATAAAATATTTTGTACAGCAAAAATAAAATAAAATAAAAAGCAGCTCCAAAACTGATATTAATAAATAC
The DNA here is from genome assembly GCF_003368295.1 of Carassius auratus. NCBI lineage: Eukaryota > Metazoa > Chordata > Actinopteri > Cypriniformes > Cyprinidae > Carassius > Carassius auratus. The sequence continues at coordinate 7,718,061 of NC_039280.1, forward strand.
TGATTTGAGATATAATTAACATGACTGACCCAAAATAACTTTGCAGTATGTTTGAGTAGCAAAACCTTATATTCATTGACTTTATGTATACTATACAGTAAATACACAATTTGTAGTTTATATTTATAAGAATTTGTAATGCCATTCCTAAAAGTATATAGTGAGACAGCAGCATTATTGATGCCATTATATTCATCAATTAGCTCAAGCAAATGAGAAACTCTGCATCAAGTATCACACTTATATATCACACTTATGCTTGCCTGAAAGTGTGTGAAATTGAATGCATTAAAGAAGTTACACCACATTTAGAACTATATCAACAAATGCATCAACATATGAAAAAGACTGATTCGCTCTTTGGAAAAAGGTGATCTGATGTTTATGGCAAATAAATATAGCTGCAGAGGGTAATAAGATTGAATTTCAACCATAATTAAAATCACATCGAAGCCAAATGAAATAAAGGTTAAAAAAGGGGCTGTTTTTCTCTCTCTCAGAAGTGAGGTGCTCTGATGGTGATGAATGGACAATTGCTGTATGGATGAGGAGAATGGATGCAGGGTGGCTTAACTGGGTTAGTGAGGAGAGCTACACTTCATCATCCTGGACATAATTGCCTTTTCTGTTTTGTAACCATGAGGTGGTGGAGCAGAGATGCAGAGTGGCACTCACTGTCTGTCATGGCGGCTTACCGTTAGTCAGAGTGGGGTCGAACCTGAAGCCTGGTGGTTGGGGGTTGTTCACACATATGGTGACCTTTAGCTCAGCCTTGCCAAAAAGTGTGAATGATGCAATGAGGCCTAGAAGGTCTTGAATGGCTAGTAAGTGCTTCTCTGTCACTTCCTCTTCACAGCTGCAGAAGAGCAAAAATATGTAAATATGTCCTTCCTAAGTAAACACAGTATAAATGAACCACTGTTTAAATGTTTAGGGTCTGTACAATTTTTTTGAAAAAAGAAAAAAAACTATTACTTTTATTTAACAAGGACCTATTAAACTGATCAAAAGTGATAGTAAATAGATTAACAATGTAAATTCAATTTAAAATAAATATCACTCTTTTGAACATTCTTTTTAATAAAAAAAAAAAGTATAATAATAAAATAACTGTTTCCACAAATTCATTAAGCAGCACAACATGAAAATAATTAGAAATGCATCAATCAGCATATCAGAATGGTTTCTGTAGGATCATGTGATACTGAAGACTAAAGTAACGGCCAAAAAATCAGCTTTGCCATCACAGAAATATATATATTTTTATAATATATGAAAATATAAAATTTATTTTAAATGGAAATAATATTTAATAATATTTACTGTATTTTTGATCAAATAAATGCAGTCTTGGAGAGCATAAGAGACTTCTTTTCAAAACGTTTTAGCGCCCTCAACATTTTGAATAACAATGGCCTCATTCACTAAGCACTTTACAGTATGTGTGCAGCAGAACAGTTTTTAACATGAAAATTTCTGGTGGATATAAGTATGAACAAAATAATGTTTTCACACAGATTTCATGAACAAATAAGAGCGTATGCATGCTTTATTGAATAAGACCCATTGTTCAGTGAGCTCAGTTTTGTCCTGCAGTGACCCTTGCTGTGAGGAAACGCAGACACAGTGAGTTAGAGAGATCTGGCATGATCAGTAATGTGATTGAGCTCAATTTACTGCTGATCTCATTACGAGCTCTTTAATTATTTAATTCTGCAGCATTCGAAAAGAAACTTGCAGGAGGAGGGAGCTGAGACTGAGAGAAAGAAAGAGAGTAACAGAAAGGAATGGAAAGTACCTAAGAATGAAGTAAGCAAATGCTTTTTCTGAAGGTGGTGGTCCACCTACATGTACTTGTTAATGCATCAAAGACATTAAGTCTTCAGTTGTGTGCCTTTCACATCTGCAAAAATCTTTGACAGTCCCCTATTATATTAAAGACCCCCCTCCCCAAAATCATGAATTTACCGTAACAAGATGGTCTGAAAGATGTCATAGCCGTCATTGTTCTCAAATTCTTCAAAAAGAGCAGGGCTGACGGCATAAGAGTCCTTCACAAAGCTGAAAACACTCACGGCCACCTCAGACAGAACATGACCAGGGACGTTCTCGCTGATCTTATGCATGTTCTGGATGCAGATCTTCATGCAGTTACTAGCTAAAGAAATCAAAACACCAAAATAAGTGTAAATAGTAATACACATCATCAACAATTCAGGAACTGTTTTCCTAAGTTAGCCTGCAGATTTGTTCTTCCTCTCAGTGGCTTCAAGACAAGATGTCCCCAGTCAAACTTTCTGACTGGGTTTTCTAACTGAGGCCCTGCCTAGAATTAATGAAGATCTCCAGTAAATAAAACAAAAGTTATGTAATCAGAGGACTGAGACAACAAGGTAATTCAAATAAGCATCATGTGAAAGTAAATCACAATCACTGTCATCTGACAATGTGCTTACAGTGCCTATATCTATATTTATCTAAAATATAAGAATTTAGTTGTTGACAAAATTAGATTTTACCTATAGTGCACCAGTGTACTTGTTCAATAAACTAATTGTGAATCTTTTTAAACTATCTATTATGAACAATACTAAGATCTGATAAGAATGCTCTCATAAGATACATTTATTTGGCTTGTCTGTGCAGTTGTTGACCTTGCAGTGCAGGTACAGTGTTGTGAGCTTGTGCAGCAGACACTGCTCTGAGCACTCGAGACGCCTGCTGTCTCCATGAGGGGCTGCACTGATCCCACAGTAAGGTGAGAGAGATGATCACGCTTGAAAGCTCCTGGGTCTCCAGCAGAACCTCCACGAAACACACATGCCTGCACAGCTGCAAGATCACCTGTGCAGAGGTGAAGGTTTGAAGAGACAGATTTTTCTTAGTTTGACACCAGTGCATTAAATATTTTAGATATGCATGCAAACTTTGGTCATACACTGTAAAAACTAAATCATTTTTTGCAAGTTTGCTTCTGAAACTGGAAGTGCTAATGGGGAAACCTTTAGATGGTTACACCAAGTTGTGCATTCTTGGTGTAACTGATTCATAATATAAAACATGTCAAATACACATGTAAACATGTAAAAACCTGAGTAAGAGTGTCCTGAAAAGAGCATTTGACTTCCTCTTCGACATCATTGCGAGAGACAAAGCTCTCTTTTCTGGGAGGCAAAGCAACAAACAGGTACAGACACTTGACTAACGACACCGGAAGACCTATCTTGATCATAACGCCAACTTCCTGTTAAAGAACACAAAAACTTCCCGTCAAAACATGACTAAACAGGATTTTTCTCTGTCAAACAGAGGAATGCTTTCAATGACAGATGTACTGTAGGACATCTAGAACACTGAATTTTGTAACAAAACCATAGAAGGAAAAAATTAATTTTCTAGGAGAAATTCATTATTACTTGTAACCTTTTATACTGAATGGAATCATTTTTACTCAGCCATCATGAGTAAATAATCATAAGCAACAGATCTGCTCTTTAACTACATTTTTAAAATGTGTAGTTATTACTAAAAGAATAGCAATATAATTATGGAGCTGACTGCATAAAGATAATATAGGTTTAATAGTAAAACTTACAGAGTCTCTGTTGGACAAAAGAGATATTGATTTGAGCAGAAGCCATCCTTGGTTGCTTCTGACCTCTGACCTCTGAAAAAACTGCTCCAATTCATATCGGGCCTCCTCTATTTCGAACAAAGACACAGGCAACAGACAGCACAATTAAAACCATTTGATCTTAGATCAGAACACAACAGTTAAGAAAGGTTTTCGGTTCCTTCAACACCAGCAACATCCATTTTGAATAATCATTTAACTAAACACCATAATAAGAAATGAACAGAAATGCATCACACGAGTAATAGCAAGATGGTCAACATTATCATGCAACTTATTTCGCTGCATGTTTGTGAAATAAAGAAGTGAGCAACTTCCCTTCAAACACCAAAAGAACATGTCAGTTTGATTTGTTGTTTGGCCTTTAGTGACCTCCCCAGTGCGACTGCCAACTGCACCTTTGCAAATGTTATTTTTGGATACCTGCAGGCTTTTCTGCCACTCTCTGCTGTATGTGACAGGCAAGAGCTTCTCCAACCTGCAGCGCCAAGCCCTGGAGGTCCAGATCATCAAGGACACTGCTGCTCTCTGAGACCTTATAAAGAGTAAGTGGAATAATTAATAACACAATAAATTAGGTTTGATATGTTTATGACATGTTTCTTTCTCACAAAGGCTATCATGATTATAGTAAACGGAAAACACAATCAGCACTTATCACAAGGAAGAAACAAAAACCTCTAACCAGAGGCGAACTTCCAACATGAAATATTTTCATAGCTACACAAGTTTCATTTCCCTAAGCTGTGTAAATATTTCAACACTCCCAGCATCAATCCCTACTTTTGTGTGCCTTTCCAAGCAGATGTGGTGCCTTATTCCTTACTCCTATGGTTGCTTAAATCCCAGTAAGAATCCATTGTAGTGTAAATCAAAGAGTCACATGTGTGTAAACCCCCACACGTGCACACACTAAGCCTGTGAGCATGATTGCATTTCAGTAGGTCATGTGTGTTTGTCAATACAGCAGCAAACTAGACAAACTGACATGTAGTGACGGATCACTTCTGGAATTTAAACAGGAAATGCAAGATTTTAGTTTAATCTGTGTCAGTGTGATCCAATCTGCTTCGGTCAAAGGAACAAATAATTCATCCAGTCACTCATAAGTAGCTAATATAATGTAAACTTTAAGATATTACGACATTATATGACCAAAATACATTATAAATCAAATGTTTAAACACCCTAACATATATATATATATATATATATATATATATATATATATATATATATATATATATACACACACACTAACATTCAATGTTTCAGGGTAGTAACTTTTAAATATGAAATATTCTATTTCAATTAAATATTGTTCTTTCTGTTCATCAAAGAATACAGTATCATTTCAATACTGAAATTTTTTTTTCACAGTTTCCACAAAAATATTAAACAGTGTGATTATTTTCAACTTTGATAATAATAATAAATGTTTCTTGAGCAACATATCAGCATTTTAGAATGATTTCTGAAGGATCATATGACACTGAAGAAAAACTGTAATTTTGCCACCATAGGAATAAACTATTAAATGTTAAAATGTATTACTACTGAAATATTATTTTACTGTTTTTACTGTATTATATACAGAATGGTTTAATTTAAAAAAAGCACTGGGATTTTAAAAACATTTTCATCTTACCAGCCCCCATATTTGACCAGTAGTGTGTGTATATGTATGTGTGTGTGTGTGTTTGTATAATAGATGTATATATATTTGTAAACTAAATACATGCTGCATAAATATAAACTGCCAATGGATGTTTGAACAACTGAATAATCAGATTTCCTCCACTCCTCTTACTGATTTTCTGTACCTGGATGAACAGAAGCAGAAGTTGGGTGAGCTGTTGGTTTCTTTGCTCTGGTGTCTGTTGGCTCATAGTACCCAGCTGAGATAGTTGATCTTTCAGAAGAAGCACTGGATCCTCATGTGCTTTCAGGACCCCATTTGTGTCACTTTGGATTTGTGTAGTTTTCACTTCTATGCTCTCTGAACTCTCTCCTGATGCACTAAATTCCCCATTGTCCTTATTGATTTTGTCCATTTCTCCAACTGGCTCCTTAAAAAAAAAATAATAATAATAATATATATATAAAATGATATAATTTTAGGTAAAACACCTGAGACTTAATTGCTGAGATTAAACATAAAACAGTAGCAGCAAAGGAATGTACAATATACTGTACTTTATATATAAACATCAGAGATGGGACCAAGTCACACATGTGCAAGTCTCAAGTAAGTCTCAAGTCTTAACCTTCAAGTCTCAAGTAAGTCCCAACTATTTTTTTCTTGGGCAAGTCAAGTCAAGTCAAGTCACAAGCTATGTCAAGTCAAGTCCAAGTCAAGTCACCTTAATATTGTTATTTTACCTGCAGAATCTGATCTTAATAAAGTTAAAAGACAAGATATAAGTAACTGTCAGTAAATTAAAATAATTTGGATTTGCATTGTAAATACTCATGTTCAGTAAAATACATCATGGAATCAAACAAAATTGTAACTTCCTAAAATTTATTTATTTTTCATTTCTGCCAACAGTGTTTGAAATGTTTTACATTTTCAACATTGAGTCCATAAAACAAATAACAGCTAAACATCCAACAGACTCCACTCTGAACACCTCTCTCTCTCTCTCTCTCTCTCAAACACAGTTTACATACAACATTAAACTGTTACATTTCTCCTCTCTCTCTCTCTCTCTCTCTGTCTCTCTCTCTCTCTCACACACACACACACACTCTCTCTCTCTCTCTCTCTCTCTCTCTCTCGAGTATAGAATATAAATATGACGTATTTTCAGTTGTTTCATACTTTTTTTGTTATGTACAAGTACAGACCAAAAGTTTGGACACACCTTCTCATTCAAAGAGTTTTCTTTATTTTCATAACTATGAAAATTGTAGATTCACACTGAAGGCATCAAATCTATGAATTAACACATGTGGAATTACATATGGAATTATATACATAACAAAAAAGTGTGAAACAACTAAAAATTGTAATATTCTTGGTTCTTCAAAGTAGCCACCTTTTGCTTTGATTCCTGCTTTGCACACTCTTGGCATTCTCTTGATGAGCTTCAAGAGCTAGTCACCTGAAATGGTCTTCCAACAGTCTTGAAGGAGCTCCCCGAGAGATGCTTAGCACTTGTTGGCCTTTTGCCTTCTGTCTGCGGTCCAGCTCACCCCTAAACCATCTCAAATGGGTTCAGGTCCGGTGACTGTGGAGGCCAGGTCATCTGGCGCAGCACCCCATCACTCTCCTTCTTGCTCAAATAGCCCTTGATCCCTTCAGTGTGACTCTACAATTTTCATATTCATGAAAAAAAAAAACTCTTTGAATGAGAAGGTGTGTCCAAACTTTTGGTCTGTAACTGTACATAACAAAAAAGTATGAAACAACTTAAAATATGTCATATTTATATTCTGTACTGTATATATATATATATATATATATATATATATATATATATATATATATATATATATATATATCTGTAACTGTATATATATATATATATATATATATATATACAGTTACAGATATATATATATATATATATATATATATATATATATATATATATATATATATCTGTAACTGTATATATATATATATATATATATATCTGTGGTCTGTAACTGTACATAACAAAAAAGTATGAAACAACTTAAAATATGTCATATTTATATTCTGTACTGTATATATATATATATATGCACTTCTCATGATTGGGTAATCGCGGCAGCTACATTAGTTTTTCTGATTAATTGTTTTGCTCTATGAGAAAGACAAGGTAACAAAATATTCGGGGCTTATGCCCCCTTAGCCCAGCCCTAGCGCCGCCCCTGGAATGCGTTTTTTTGACGGCCTGCTAGCGGATCATTAGGGGCCGTTCACATCACGTCTTTTGCGCGCGCAAGTTCGTTATTTCCAATGTAGGCGCGCGGTATGCGCGCTCATAATGGAAGCAACGCGCGCGCGTCGCACCGCATCGAATTAAAAACATCTAAACTTTTCAGAATGCCGCAAGCGCACCGCAGGTCATGTGACAATAACTAACCAATCAGCTTCATCCTTTCCCGTATCAACGTTGAAAGCTCAGCTAAGATGAAGGAACAGCTGTTCATAGCTGTATATGGATTGCCATTTTGAAACGAATTTAGTAGCAGAGCTACTGCGAGCGATTTTTAGTGCTGCAAATCCATTTATCCTTTGCTGAAATTTCTACGTCTTCATTGAGAGAGAGCGTGTCATGGATGCTTAGCAACGACAGACGCCCCAGGAGCACTTCTGTCCGAGCGCTTTGGAAACAAGGAGAAAGCGGCGCGACTAGCGTTTCCCACGCGTTTTTAGGCGCGAACTATTGAAGACAAAAGCGATGACCCTCAGTACCTCTCAGGCTGACATGTTGATGTGATGTGATATCTGATTTAAGTGGGCGTGGTGTGTGTAAGGTAGAGAGGGCATGACTGATGATAGTGTTCTGATCCAGTCAAGACGCTATTCTCAGCCTGCGCTCCAGCTGAGTAATCAACTTTATTTAAAAAAATAATTTATATATTTTATATTCAAACTGAAAACATGATGTGATTAACACTCAAGTCATTCAAGTCATCGTGTCTCAAGTCAAGTCAAGTCCCGAGTCTTTAACTTCCAAGTCCGAGTCGAGTCTCAAGTCCTAAAAATAGCGACTCGAGTCGACTCGAGTCCAAGTCACCAAGTCACAAGTCCCCATGTCTGATAAACATTGAAACTGAAGCATCTGTCAATAAACTTTCACTAAAAGGCAAATCTGCAACTGCCTTCTTTCTGTTACCAAAAGACAGCAGTAAGTTGGAGGGTTTTCCTGTAACTTACAATCAGCTGTTCACGTGTTAATGGGATCTTGTGATGTCAAGACATGAGCCTGTTTTGCTACAAAGGACAATTCACATTCCTGAAGAGATGACATGTTTGCACTGCACATTCCCACCAGTTTATTCACTCAACAGCTAAATACAGCACATGAATGTAATCTCATTACTTTATTCAAAGCTTTGACTGTGGTAAATATTCTTAATGCTCCACAATAGTTGACCTTTCTATTGCTGAAATGTTTAAACCTGATACAAACAAATTAGTTAGAGGGCAAACAAATCATGCCTTTCAAACTATCTAACTAAAATCCTTCAAACTTCCTTGTTTATTTTTATCTTTAGCATACTGTCCTCCTGGAAGTGGAGTCTCCAAGCAACAGAAATGCTTTGAATACACTTAAATGGAAAATACAAATGAATTATGACAGCACGCAACCTCATAACAACAGCTGTCAAAATGAGTCGGTTGAGTCATTTCAAACCCATATGAACCCCAGGCATAAGTTTAGTCGGTCTGTAACTCCACACATACCTGCTGTTTGGTGGGTGGCATCTCAAGTCTTTTCTTAGGCTTGTGTACGTAGACGTTTGGCTGGACAGTAGGTTTTCCTCTGGCTTCCCATGTCGCAGCACTCAGTGAGTGGCCGGCTGAGACATGCCTCCTAATCTGGTTGACTAAACTTTGCACAGTATGATACTCTGACATCAGCTGCCCCTGGTCATGTGCCTGACTTCCTAGTGAAAAAAGGAGAAGGAGGACTTGCGTTGTATGTCTCTGTGTGTGTGTGTGTGTGTGTGTGTGTGTGTTTCAACAATTCAATAAACAAAGTAAGATCAAGTGAAGAAGATTTCATTGACGCAAGACGTCTGATTTGAGTTATATTTTTCAAAAATGGAGATTAAAAATTGACCAATCAAAAACGAGTTTGAGGGAACGTAAATAGTGTCTATGCCTTGTGATGTTTAAAGTGAATTGTAATTTCCCTCCAGGTAATGCCTTGAAAATACGTAAAATGTTGAGCAACAGTGACATCATGTGTAAATTTAAGATTGCACAAAAATATTGCACTAGACTAGACATGGAAACTGTTAAAAATAGAAAGAACATTTCTAAAATAAGAACAATAAAAATCACCTAATGACTAAACGAAGTAATAGATTAAACACTCGTACGATATTTAACTGATAGACTCGTATGTTTAGATCATTTTCACATTTCACATTTCACAAACTTATGTGAACTTAACATCACTAATTTCACATTTACATTTTTTATATTCGAGTTCTTGACTAGTTTAGTTAGGAATAAACACAATTAAAATAAATAAATGAACCCAAATACACACTTGCAGTACAGACCGGTCAGACAAAAAAAGTATCTTGTGTCCCTTATTTTGAGCGCATGACTTTCTTAAATTATTAAACTTTTGTCAGTATAAACAGTCAGTTTATATTCTCAAACCTCAACTTTGTGCATAATGGAACTCAATGTTCTACTATTTAGAGTATATTTTGATTTGATTTAAAGTATATTATTCATTTGTACTTTGAAACTATGACGCTAAAAACACGTTTTGACAACCTAGAAAAGAGCAGACAGAATGGGAAAATTTGTTAGAATTTAACGGGGCTTAGCGCATGATGAAAGTTGATTATAATAGGCCAGGAAACATGAGTCATATTATTTATTACAATTATTATTTCATTTTTATTAGAATAGTTTAGTTTCAGTTTCGTTATATAGGTGTACAATTTTACCAAGACGCCTAAAGCAGAATCAGTGTCTATGTCATGTGGTATCTGTGACGTTTCCCTGCGCTGGTGTACCTGAACCAATCACGGTCGTTTACGATTGCATAATAAGGAAACAATTAAAACATCTCTTTCTCTCTCTCTCTCTCTCTCTCTCTCTCTCTCTCTCTCTCTCTCTCTCTCTCTCTCTCTCTCAAGATTTTATATGTATACAATATAAGTTACCAGTCTTTGAATTTAAATCTTTTGGATATTTCAGATGATTATCTTTTATTAGATTGTCTGAGATTTTGGGCCACCGAGCCTATCGTTCATCGGTTGATCCACCAGAGGGCGGAGTTTCCCTTCAATCAATACCTCGTATTTACGCTTTATCAGAATCGCTGCCTCCCTGTTTGATAATCTAACGGGAGGATATTAATGTGTACGTAGACTTTTCCGTTGCACTGATCAATTAATATATCCTTTATAATGAATTTCGTACAGTTAGTCAAGAGTTTCTTCAGCCTACAGAAGGCGTAAATACACGGTGGCAGAATGCTGCAGGCTTCAGGAAGTAACGATAGTATTTTCGAATCGATTCAACGAGGGGATATCGATCGAGTTTCCCATTTATTGCAGGAGGATCGAGGTGTTTTGAAACAAAAAGGTCAGTCTTTTGTTTTAAAGGGCGCTGTTTTTTATCCACAGTGACAGATGATGACAGAGATTGTACTGATCCTACGTTAACAGTTCACTTTAACCTTCCTGATCCTATTCAGGTCAATGGAGCGTCGAGTAAAAGCAGGGGTTTTTTCCATTCTTTCACCCATCTATCGTTCGCTTTATTGTCTATTTATGGCCACGCGATAAAAGAAAATGCCTAGATGTGCGATACATTTTAATGCAATGTTTCAATAGCCATGCTTCTTCCGATCTGTTTCCGATACCTGTTACACTTTGTAAAATGTTCTACCCCTCGACAAATTTACCTTGATAACCATATAACGTTATTACTTTAAATATATATATATATATATATATATATATATATATATATATATATATATATATATATATACACACACACACACACACACACACACAGTTATTGTTAGTAAAACGAAATTGTCAACACGGTCATTAAACAAACAAAGGACAAATTACATATACAATAAAGCTGCAGTAACTGCTAAATTATGATGAATAAATAGAGAAATGTTGATTAAAAGGGAATGAGCCGTCTGAGCTCTATGAAAATCAATGTTAGTTGTGATTTAAGTATGTAGTGCAAGCTATTTGTTTAGATTTATTTCTCATGTAACTTATTTACACAGCTGGAAACAGGATGAAAATAAAAAGCTTGGCTAATTGTTCAGCAAGAGAATTTAGTTATTACACCTCTATGTCTTGAATGTTATAACATTTATAATTACATAATATTGATTTCTACAGTGTGACTGGCTAGAATGTTGTAAAAGTCAAACCAAATAATACAGCAAAACATGTCATGTCCTGGATGATTTGTCATTATGGAACTGGTTTTGTTTTCTTAAATGGCCTATTATAAATACAAAAAAAATGAAGAAGTATTGTATAATATATATTAATAGAACTATTTATTCATATACAAATTAAATTGACTTAACTATAAACTTTTATAGCTGATCTGTTATATTCATGTTAATTGTCGACTCATGCTTTTGGCTAGTCAAAAACTTTTCATAGTGCCATGATATTTGTGTACATTTTGTCTGATTTTCGCAGGATGGGGAGGTTTCACAGCCCTTCACTTTGCCGCTCTTCATGGAAACCGGCCAATGGCTGAGCTTCTGCTGAACAGCGGTGCTGACCCAAACATTGCCTGTGATGCAGGACAAACCCCTTTTCACTTTGCTTGCAGGTAAAAGAGACCTCATCTATCTTATGTTTGTGAATTTAATTAAAACATCCATCATAAACTTTGCTTCCCCTGAAAGATCATTATACCAGTGTCCTATGAAGAGGGCTTACTGTACTGTGTTATTCTAACAGAAATGGCAATATTTATATCATGCACAAAATGATGCAGCATGGTGCAGACTTACACACAGTAGATGAGCAAGGGAAAACGTGTCTTCATCATGCAGTGGGTGGTGGAAGCGTGTAAGTAACTGGGCCTATTACATTAGAATTATAAGAATTTTAGTTTTGTTTTGGTGTGTACTGCATACTCAAATATACTTCTTCTTTATGTTCTTCTCTCTTTCTTCTTCTTTCTCAGTATTGCCACGCAGTACCTGTGGGAGACTGGAATGTTCCGTTTCACAGATGCCGATAACTTTAAGGTCACTTCGCTGCATTTAGCAGCTTCCACAGGCAATTCTGACGTAGTCCGCTATCTCCTTAAAGCTAATGTAAGCACCCTTACTTTACAGCATTGCTTGTCTTACAACTGGAATACATGGACACCAAAACACTGATAGGAAAATGCAGAATGCCTGAAAATTGCTATAAATTGCTCCTATTAGTGTGGAAATTCATTGCATTTCTTTCATTTTTTAATTTCAGAACCAGGTTTTACACTTCTACTATTCCTAGTGGGAGAACCAAAACAATGCCATTAATTAGTTAAAATTCAGTTTTTTCTAAGATTTAAATTTTCCTTAAAGGAATAGTTCACCCAAAAATGAGAATTTATTTACAATGTACCCACACTCTAAGGCTGCATCTCATTTCGGAGGACTGCTTCTTCCGGAGGCGCATTTGAAGGCTGCATACGTCATTGAGGATGTTTTATTTAAGAAAAGTAACTATAATAAAATACTGTTATTCCTTGTGAGGTTTAAAATACTATAATTTATTTTATACTTCGCAATTCAACGGTTACTTTTCTTAAATTAGACTTCCCGGATGACGTATGCAGCCTTCAAATGCGTCCTCCAGAGGACGCAGCCTTCTAAATGAGACACAGCTTAAGTGTTGCATCCCAGAGACTTGGAATAATAGGCTTTGCTGCGTCATTGTCTTAAATTAATATATGGTTTAAAGCTAATCTTTAACTTTCAGAAACACAGTTTGTTTATATGTATTTAATAAAATTATAGATTATTAAGCCCTTGCATGCCTTTTGCTGAATTTCTTGTTTTTAGCCTCTTTTGCTTTTAATCTTTAACCAGAGATGCACGCCAGAGGCAGTTGACCACCAGGGGGCGACAGCACTTCATGTGGCTGCAGAGAAAGGCATGATTGAGGTGTGCTGGCTACTGTTGAAGAGTGCCGGACTCCACATTTTACACATGAAAAACCACACTGGCCTCTCACCTCTAGACCTCTGTAATCAAGGGAATACATTTAGGTCTGTTGAGAACCAATGCAAATGTAAAGATTTTTTTGGAAATTAATTGAATTACAAATAATTAAACTAAAATCAATTTGCACTGCAGTTAATGTTCAGTTTTAAGTAGGGCGCATTTAAAAAAAAACTGACAGTTCATGCAGTGTTGTATTTTTTGTTTGTTGTGATTATTGTTACTTTGATATTAACAGAGTTTTAAATTGTTAACAGAATTAGATTATCTACTTTCTTTCCTCTAATATTTATGTAGACATCAGCAGCTCTCCAGGATTTTGATGCATTTCAGTCAAGAACCAAAAGATCGGATTCCTAAGGAATCATATGGTATCACTGTTTCTTTTCCTTTGTTGGTTTGTTGTATAATGATGTTGATCAGCTGTAACTCATGAAATGTTCTGTTCTGCAGTGATGTACTTCTGGATGCTGCTGTTGCCGTCTCTCTCCGGGGCTGCTGTTCTCATTATAGCTGCAGCTCTTGGTGAATATGGGGCTATCTTTTCTGCAGTGCTTTTCCCCTGCATGGCAAAAGTTATTCTTTCTCAAAATCATAGACTGAACAGCTTTCAAAGGTTAGAGAGGGTTGTAATTTGAAATTGCATTGCTTATCACTGCTAATATAAAGGATGATGATTGCATAATGAACTTTTTAATCTTTTTCATTTGGACTTACAGGTTACCAAACCCTGTTTACCTGGGAACACTGACTGCAGGCCTAATTCATTCCATAGCTTGCTTTCTCTATAAAATTGTACCTAATATCCTTTGAAGATAGCTTATGTCATCAACCTCTTTCAAAAGTTGAAATCTTTTGGATGTCTTGTCAATTATTCCTTGACCGCTCACGTTTTTGGCCAGCTTATACCCTCCTAAATTTTTCACTTGTCCATTTTTGTGTGCTCGCTGGACTTTTTTGGAAAGTTTTAAACCAGAACCCAGGACAACTCAAAGAAGCTGACACTGATTCCCAGTTTTCCAGCATAGGAGACTTAATAGAAGCTGGAAAGAGCCCGGACAGATTCTGTATTTACTGTGAGGTGAGATCTTATTTGACAAGCACTGTATCTGAACCTTTTTTTCTTTACTTGATCAAAATAGTTTACCTGAGAGGGTTGGAACTATTTTGGAATGGATCTTACTCTGTTTGCTGACATATTTTGAGATGAAGTTCATTTATTTACAGTATTAAATATGTTTTCCTTATAGGACTGAATGGTTGAACCAACCATGTTGGATGGTTAAATACCCATGTACAAAAATTACATATATATATTTAAATGTATTATTATTGTTGTCACCAAAATACAAATTTCAAAACTGCACAAGCTGTTTTCTTTCAGCTGATCCAAGTGGACAACTGTAAACACTGCCGTTTATGTGACATGTGCATCCAAGACTACGACCACCACTGCCTCTTCCTCAATCAATGTGTGGGACGGGACAACCACCGCATCTTCATCCTCTTCATCATGTCCATGGTAATGGCTCACCTCATCTTCATCCTCTGTGCGGTGTACTACCTCTACCTGAAACTCTCAGGCATGCAGCTGTCTGACTGGAGCTCAGTGGCAGGAAGAGAAACCTGGGTCCTCCTGCTGACTCTGCTCAACTTCCTCTCTCTGACCTGGGTGGGATGGTTGCTAGTTGAGCAGCTTCAAGCCATTTCTATGGGAACCACCACTTACTTTAGACGGTACAACCTCAAAGGGCCTTCTAAAAGGCAACAGTTGGGCGCAATCCTCTCTTTTCTGCTTCAAGGGAAAAGAAGAGCGAAGCGCAGTCAGTCTTTTCACATATAGAGACTTTGAAATAACAAAGCAACATCACAGTTTAGTTTCTTGTTTTTGTTTATAAAGGCTTGAATATGTAACTTTTGTCCAGATGTTGCTTTGAATAACAGTCTGAAGGAGCTGGGACTAGTTGCTAAAAGTCAAAGCCAGTTTACCAGCAGATTTTGGACAGTCAAGGTTACATCTTTCACAAAAAGATGCAGAGTGCATGATCGGCACAGATTCATATTTTCTAGCTTCATCTTACCCATTCGAAGGATGTCAAGATTGATTAATATTTTGAGCTGATCTTAGACCAAATGTTGTTTTCATTTCTCATGCATCTTGCAATGAGGTGCATTCTTCTGTTACAGTTTATGTTCGAAACGACGTGACAGTCGATTAGTGTATAATGTTATTATTTATATTATTATTATATATAATATTATATTTTATGTAACCATTTACAATGTCACCAAGTGTATAATGCATCATATGTTAAAAACTCTTAAGAATCTAAAAATTGTGTAGTAAAAAAAAAAAGTCTTTTTACAGTGAATCAGTGCATCATCTTCATTCCCTCTATATCTATTATTGGATTAAATGATAATTCAGATTAACTGCTGGTTTATTTGGTCCCATGCTAGACTCGATCAGCACAATTTTATTTTTTAATGATAGTTGCAGGCTTACTTGGAGTCCGAATTACATTTAGATGTTCATTTAAAAAGAATTTTCCTCCTTTATCTGTATTTACACTTAATACTACATGACTTTTCCAGGACAATCACACATTTTACACTGCCCTGGGCTCGATTCCATAAAGTAATAATGTTCTTCATACCACTTTACCCTACTTGATATTATTGCTCTTCATTTATTGAATTTGTGTAATCAGTACTAAGTTTAAGAAAACATCCTGCTAACTGACATATAAGGCCATAATAAGAGGCACATACACACTGCACTGCTGTTTTCACTTCTCCATTAGCAGTCGTCATTTCCTTAGATGTCTCCGTCAGTCTACCAACCTTCTAGTGATTTTACAGCTCTCCGCTTTTGTAAATTTTCCCTTTTTTATGCAGTTAAGTACATATTTTTAGCTAGACTTTAGTTAATCTAGAGTAGTGAATATAAAAAACACTGATCTCATAGTGTTTGTATCAGAGGGACCATGTTTCTTCTGAGAACCACTATTGGTTCTCCTTTTACTTACAAGGATATTTAAAGCAGTTAGTTTCAAATGCCATAAATGACTAAGCTAAATCATAAGCCCTAATGTACAACTCGGATTGTTTACTACGATGGAGAGACAACTGAGATTTTTAGGTAATTAAGTTACTTTTTTATTCATTTGACTTATTTGACTGAAAGTGTTCTTATAGTAATTTATTTTCAACATCTCTTTTAACTTGACTATGAGTAACACAGGTCATAAAATGTATACAAACTATGACTATGTATGCAGTATATTCTAGATGCTTAATTGAATTCCTAATTAATAAGAGGCTTGGTTTATTTAGCTCTTACTATGAGTCTTTCAGCATAAACTTTTTAGATGAATTCTCAAACCCTTTGACATACTGTATATTCACTATGTACATTCACTGCAGTCAAATTATTGTTACTGTGGCATCTGTTGTGAAATGCAATACATGTAACGTGGATGAAAAGTGTGACAGAATTTATTTTAGGAAACTTATTTTTTATCAAAGTAGCTATGAATAAAAAGTGTACCTAAAAATAAAAATTGTATATTTATTCACCCCCATGTTGTTTACATTATATTTTGAAAGTTTATATTCTGCTCTTTTCATAAATGACATTCAAGTTTAAATTCTTCAAAAATACACTTTGTGGTAGACACAAAAAAAAAAAAATAGCATATGGGTTTTTAACCCATCAGAGTGAGCAATGACATAATTGTATTTTTTTGGCCAAACTAACCCTTAAACATCTGTTTTTGTTTCGTTTTTGGAAGTGATTTGCAATGAGTAAAACCTTGACTGGAAACAACTAATGTAGAGTAAAGGAGGGAAATACAGAAGTCTAACTAAATAGTACACAAAGGCACATGCAGATACAGTCACTATACTAAAGAGCCAATTAGGAGGGACAGCGAAGGGGGATAAATGGCAGAAGCCCTTCTGTTTCTGCTTCACTGAATTATTGAGTGTAATCATCCAGGCCTTTAATGGCTGGTCCAGAGTGGAATTAATTTGGGTGGTGTGGGATAAATAATGCATTATGGGTAAGGGCTATGAGAGTGTGCAAGAGGTCTATCTCCTCCGGCTGCCTCTGCATGATGAGAGTGGGAGGGGCCCAGGAAGTGTGCTGCTCTGTGCAGTGGGCCAGTGGGACATGAAAGGGGAGAGAGAGAAAGAGAGAGAGAGGGGAAGGGAGGGAGGAAGACAGATGCTGTCCAGAGCAGGCGGAAGAGGTGCAACAGGGCGAGGCTCAGGAGGAGAGTAGAGTGCGGATCCCAACATGTGGATGGAGGACAGTGTTGCTCAGCTATGAACACCATGCTAAGTCCCAAGATAAGACAGTCCAGGAGAGGTAAGACCTTTAATTCTCACGGCTGTTTCTCAGCATCAGTGTCCTGTGTTCCCATCCGTAGCAACACCCTCTTCTGGCTGCATTAGCTGCGCTCAGTACCGGCTCCTGCTCCACCAGTCCGCTGATCTCACAGCTCAGTGATGGGCTGGATATTTCTCAGGCTCCGTGGCAGTGCTCCAATAGACTGGGCGGTTGCTTGGTAACATCTTTCAGCTTGATTAGTGGTTAATGAGTGTAAGTGGTCTTTGGCTTTGTGTCACACTCCTTAACCAGGAAGTCATGATTTGGATCACATGCTGATCGTGCCTGATATTTCATAGTGGGATTTTTTTCATACACTCTTAAAAATAAAGGTGTTTTTTGTAGCAATGTAGAAGAATGATTTTTGGTTTCCCCACAGAACAGTTTTTTTTTTTCTTAATGTGAACAAGAATTTAATCATAAGAATGTTTGTTTGTTTGTTTACCATGAAAAACCTTTTGTGGAATGGAAATTTTCCATGATGTTAAAGGTTCTTCATAGAAACATCATTGCCAATAAAGAACCTTTATTTTCAAGAGTGTACAGTACACGATGCAGACAAGTCAAGAATAGTTGTGAACATTATAATGCCATGCCATTTTTTCTGTACATGAACTCTACCTACGTGCTATTTTTGGTCTATGATGAATTGTAGTTTCGACACTGCAGGTGTAATAAATCATAACAGTTGAATGTCGAACAGTTTCACCTGCATGAGTAAAACCCTGCTATAACATCAGGGCTTATAAAGTAAATTATGAACTATGTTAAGTTAATGTAAATTTCCACATATATTAATGGATTTTTAACAGTTGTATAAATAAAGTATTATGAATGGACATTAGTGTATTTATAAATGAACATTAACCTAGATTAATAAATGTTGATGCAATGAAGATACTTCATTGTTAGTTTATCATACCTATTGCAGTAACTAATTGAACCTTATTGTACAATGTTACCATTGATCAATTCCATGCTGCACAATACGGGTGCAATATCATTTTTAAAGTTGAACTGATAACTGCATGGTTTTTCCTGATTATTTCTCCTGGAGAATAGACTTGTCTGCTTCAGCAGTAAAAGGCTATTTGTGGATTGATTTCTGCCTGCTGTGCAACATAAACCAAACAGGAGCATTTGAAGTACACTGTCTGTCTGCTGGGCTCTGCATTTGTCATCTTGCATATGGATTGTGTCACTTTTGATGAGGGTATCGGGTTTGCTGTGTTTTAAGCGGCTGCAGCACATATTCCAGCACAGCAGGCTCAAAGACACTGCCAGGTTTCATTTGCTGACTTCTCTGATATTTTACTCTTAGTGTAGGAACATTTGGTCGACTGACAATAGGCTTTCAGTTTTGTGCTGTGCTTATGCAGAATTTGTTATCAGGACGTAGGACTGGTAGATAGATAGCAGAATTATTTTATATTTAAATCTATTTAAAACAATTTAATTAGATTTTCTTTTAATCCTACATCACATGTTAACATTCATTTCAAAACTTCAGATGTTTTTGGCAGTACAAGTGGAAAAAAAATTAAGTCATAATGGATCTATTTATTCACTTGCATATATTTATTTTTGTAAACTACGAGATGTTATTAATAAAGCTGGATTAGTTGAACTATAAGGAATAATCCAAACCAATAGAAGCTACATAAAATTAATTACTATTCTGTTCCTCGTGCCATACTCAAGGTGTCCTCATAAAACATGTCTTGTACGAAACTCTATTACAGGGCTATTTTAAGCTGGATGATCATTTTAGGCAGAGATTGATTGTTGATATTAATTCTTAATCATTTTTAGCAAGTCTTCAAATTCAGTACCAAAGCCCTGAAAGAATATTTAAGGAGCAGACACATAAAAAAGGCTATTTTGTCATTCCAAAAAAAATGAATCTGAATAAAATATGCATGGGTCTGGTCAGACTTCCGGTATTTTTAGACTGAGTATGTCACAAGAGCCTAAAATCAGACAAATGGAGGAAAATTCTGATGTTGAATGTGAATGTTCTGCTCGTTTGGCAACCTCTGTGTTATTGAGAGTTGGCCATCAGGTTTATGGGTAATAGGAAAATACACCTTGTGTGTCCCTGGAGACTGTTGTTCAAAGGGCAAGATGATTTTAGGGGCTTTTCCCCCACCCTCCTTGTCCCATTTGTGCTCTCTCACTCTTTCTCTCCACGAGACTGTGAGGTGTACATTAACACTGATGAGGCCTCCATTACTTACTGTGATTGAATCAGAGTGGCAGCATTTGCAGCCCTTCATTCAGGCAGAGAGACTGAGGAGCAGTCAGGTCAGTGCTGTTATGCAGTACCTTTTCAACTCTGGACAACAGAAAAAAACAATATACTTGTGTTGAAATTTAAGGAAGTGTAATTATAGCTTGAGTATTTGATTTACGAGATTTCACTTACATGTGGCATGATGCTGTTACTTTTATATATATATATATATATATATATATATATATATATATATATATAGAGTAATACATATATATATATATATATATATAATACAATGTTTGTAAAAAAAAAATAATAATAATATATGTAATTTCATAAAGCAGGGCAGAATGTTTAACAGTGAGACAAACCACAAAAAAATCATAATTTCATAATCACACAGTTTACACACAATAAACATAATCACACAGTTTATTAAATACATTGTTATTACTGATGTTTGGGTTGATGTTCACATCCTGGAGGATGATGTCACTGAGGAACTGGCTTGTGTTAGAAAAAAAATCTAACAGAATGGAAACTAATATTGGAAATTTGATTGTTAATTATATTAGAATATTCGAATGATATTCGAATACTTTTCCAATAAAATGTTAAAAAACTTTAAGTCGAAGAAGGAACAAAATAAAAAATGTTTTTTGTCTAAATATATAAAAAATTGTATATATTAGTATATAAATAAAGTATAATTGCAACAATTCTTTTTTATTAGCATTAAAACATTAAATTGGCATTAAATTAAAGTAATACATAAATTATTTAAATTAATGTCACTGTGCAAATTGATAACATGGTAATATGGTTTGATTTCCAAAAAAAAAATAAAAAACAATAAAAATAATTTGTTAATTTTACATACATCTTAATATGAAAAAACTGCATAGAGGGAATGTCCCAGGCCACTCTGATAAAGACTAGAAAGAAAAAAAAACAGTCATGACTTGACAAATAAGATCAGTGAGACGAGAGGAAAAAAGAGGGCGTTCCAGAGTGATCTAAACATGGCTGTATGAGGAAAGCTTGGGAGTGCACTCTCATGTTTACTGCTATCCTGCTGCTCTCAGAACACAGGAAAGCAAGGATAGATTGTTTTTTCTCTTCCGGCCCACAAGTATAAAGCAGCTGCTTGTGACACTGGGCATGCCTCTCAAAAAGAAGCTGGCCAATCTGATCTGCTTTGCTGTGGTTTGTGGCTGTCCCTGGTCAAAATAAGGGGAATTTAAATTCATGAATAAGCTAAAAAAATTGGCTTTTGCATCACTGAGAAGCCTGTCATAAAGCATGCATGATACATCTTGTTTTCAGCTCTGGTGGGCAAATTGCTTGCATTGCCAACTGCATTTATGCATATTTATGTGTGTTTCTGTGTATATACTTGTCCAGACTAGTAGAGTCTAATTCACTTAGATGAGCAAAATGGGAATCTACTGTAAATATGACATGAAATATGTCCTAACATGTTGGAATGTGTGTGCATATTTGTGTTTACTTTTCCAGCCAGGTCTAAGAGCATGGTCATGGGGGAGCTCTCCCGCGGCTCCAGCAGGCCATCGTCCCCCAGCCTCCAAGACAGGGCTCTGAAAGCAGGCTGGCTTAAGAAACAGCGCAGCATCATGAAGAACTGGCAGCTGCGCTGGTTTGTGCTTAGAACTGACCAGCTCTTCTTCTACAAAGATGAGGAGGAAACCAAACCACAGGTACAGTGGGAAGACGTCAGAGCAACCTGGGGACAAAAATAACGATAGGTTGTTTATTACTATATAATTTATCTGGAATATAAAATTGTCTTTCAGTCACATTAATCAAAATAAAATATGTCCCTGTTGTCTAAACAAGGTGACAGTTAATGTTGTAAACATAGGTTTAAAAAATAATAGACCTTGACTTATTATTTCATATCTGATCAATAACTCTAAAAAAATCAATATGTTATTTATCTTACTGATTTAAGCATCTTATATATATATATGTGTATATATATATATATATATATATATATATATATATATATATATATATATATATATATATATATATATATATATATATATAATAAATAAATATGCTAGTGCTTCATTCCCAGCATAGCTTTGGGATAAAAAGCTTTATCCTCTTCAGTGTCTCCATTACACCAGGATGACATCAGCATGCTGTTAGCCTGACAAACTAATTTGGAAACAGCATGCCCTCCTGCTTGGCTGTAGTGTAAGTCAAAGCATTTAGCAGATACAGAGCGGCCGACCTGTGACCCCTAATGCAGCATGACTTTCCTCAGAATATACGGCTGACTCTAGCTCATCCATCCTTCAGCTGGCATTATTCTCCTTTAGAGCCTGTAAACTCCCTGTAATGCTCCTGCTCTTTTTCTCCACCCCCACCCAATCTCCATCCCAGCTAAATTCAATCTCTGCTGTATAAATGTACCCAGCTTGCATTTGAGTGAGTAAACCTATAAGCATTTACCCTTATCAATGCATACCCTCTGAAATTTCATTTAACTGCAGCTGAATGGCAGAGAGGAATTTTAGTCAAGCAATGAGAACTTGCATCGCTGTGTTAATGCTGGGGCGAGCGAAGAATGTAGGATGAGCTAAAGGAGGCTGGTGCATAATTTATCATTGGACTGTGGTTGGGTCTAATTGTGCATGACTCAGCATTGCTGATTACAGCGTAAAATTGGGCCATGCACACAACAGAGAACTATAATCCCTCACTGCCTTATCTGCCCTTAAGGTGTGCCCCGCACATGCTTATTAGCACAACAAATCAATTATCAAATTACAGTAGCCTAATGGAACACTAAACTCCAGTTATCCCTGAGGAGAAATGGTTCATTTACAACTTCTTAAAATTATAGAAAACTGTTCGGAATGAACACAAATTGTTCTAAAAAGTGCCCTTCAGACCTGCTTTCACTGCTTAAAGAAATCTTTTCTTTCTTTTTCCCTCCAGGGATGTATCCCGTTGCAGGGTAGTCAAGTCAACGAGCTGACAGCCAATCCTGATGAACCTGGGCGGCACCTTTTTGAAATAGTTCCAGGTAGGAGATAATTACATTTACCAGAATCTTCTGTGGTCTGATTTAATAAAGCGTTTAAAGCCTTATGGCATCAAGGAATAATCTGTGCATGTTATATTTTATATTCTTACTTAAACTCTTCATCCTACTTGTCACTCAAGGAGGAATATAATGGTAAAGCAAGATAATAAATAAATAAGGCACTGTGTATGCATTCTTTGAGCAGCGGCTTCCATATTGTTACTGATGAAATACAGCTTCCTCATTACCAGAATCAATCACTAGAGGGCATTAGATGTCCTCTGAGGATACATGAAGGACATTTGTGAAGACTAAAATCCAATGCAAAATGCTGACCACCTACCGTAAAGTTAAAAAGTCTGAGACCTTATTGAAAATCTGAATTGTTTTCATTTGACTCTTTTCAAAATTCAACCAAAAAATGTATAACACACAAAAAAGGAAATAAATGATTAGTTAGTACATTGTCTCCACTAGTCGATTCTGCTGTTTGGACCCACTGTTTGAGGTCAAATGTATCAAATGGTACCTTTATAATTACCCACAATGTAAAGTTTTTGTTGAGTCATTCATCTGGATTATTTGTGTATTAATCCATCTAATTTGTTTTGAGTGTCGCATATCAGGAATAATATACGATTAGCCTGAATTCCGATTCAAGCAAACAATCCACCTCTGTGGCGTCACAGGATGCAGCAGTATGTTCCTGTGGGACAGATTCTGCTGATGCATCTACTGTTTACATGTACTCTGGGAACCTCCAGATATCTCATCATTCTGCACAGCCTGACCCAACATCTCATAAGCTAAGGAGGTGACCCAGCTGACCTTGAATTCAGTATGGAGTGTCAGGATAACATGAGCTGTTGCAGGTGGTCCTTGATTTAAAATAAAGTCTAAATGGGTGAAACTGATACACATTTTCCTGTGTGGTCCACAGCAGTGACACATGCCTAATGAGACCTTCAAGATGCATTTAGTGACACAGCTGCTTGTGTTGAAACCATTGAAAGCAATCATTAACTGTCAAGTATTAGAAAATCATATACACTCTAAGTAGTTTGAAGCATGACAGCTGGACTTTTTATTTCCATGTATCTGTGACCCTAGCGGTCAGGTTTTTTATTCCCATCCTATGCAGAAATGCTATATGAAAATCAGTTTGCATTATGAAACTCATCCACTACGGTCAAGTTTTTATAGCTTTGGTGGTGTTATAGTGAAATGCTGTTGTCTTTTTACAAGGATATTTTATTTAGGTGCTTAGCAACGCTCAGACTCTCTCCCGTCTTCTTCATAAAATGACTGATGAGAGAATTCTTTCATTTACAACAAGTAAATATCACAAGCTGTTGCTACAGCAGTCAAACCTGAGCATAAAAGTTCAACCTACACAAACACGTGGCTTCACTTGGCATTCAGGACTGAGGTGTCTGTATTCTTTCCTGAGACTTTAATACTTTAATTAACTTTAATACTTTAATTTCATGCTGAAGCAAAATCTAAGCATGGACAAGTACATGATGGAATGAAAGGTAAAAAGAAAGAAAATGAATAAATCATTAATGTTACCACCATTCAAAAGTTTAAGTCAGTAAGTAAAAAAAAAAAAGACAGAAAGAAATTAATACTTGCAGGGGTACTTTAAATCAAAAGTGAAAGTATGTGTAATCTTACATATTATTACTAATTTTAATAAATGCTGTTCATTTGAACTTTCTGTTATCATATAATACAAAAATGCAAAAATGAAAACTGAGAAGTCATTGATTGTTTTGCATGAAGAGTGGACACAAAAACCTCTGATGTGTCTTGGTGGTCTTGCATCCAAGATTATTGAAATTAAGACTAAAAGTGAATAAAGGCTAAATCCCTTGTTTCCGAGAGTCTTAGGACTTAGAGAAAGAATAGCTCTTAAAAATAGGCCAAACAAAAGGCAAGTCTTAGCAACTTCTGCTGAGAATGAAGCATGCATTAGTGGTTGAGATTCTGCACTGGCCTTCATTAAAATATTTTTCTTTTATTCTGTACTACATACATTATTATTGTCACCGCTATAATCCTTTTGCAAGGTGGACACAGTGAGCTTCTGCATATAATGCTGTTTTGTTAAGTACACCAAACTAAACCCGCTTTCCATAAGTCCTGGTCTTTTTATATCAGTTGCTCAAACAATGGCTCTATTTACGCTTGCTCTCGACACAAAAGCAAGACTGGAGTAGGGAGGTCTGATCTGAGCATGTCCTTACAGCTGACAGAAGCATCACGCTCTGTCTGTGAAGATTGCAGTTTGGTACGTTAAAAGCTCTGATCTGAAGCCTTCTGGCAATGTGCAATAAAAGCATCTGTGTAACACACAAAGCCCCTTGTGGTCTTCGAAATGTCTTCAAAGAGGGGAAGTTTTAATTAATAAGCTGTTAGATTTAATAGGGGGAAAAGATCCAGGGAACATGCAGAGATTTGTGCATCAGGCTTGCAGAAATGTTCAACCGGCCCCGCCATGAGAAGACATCAACCCCCCAAACACACACACACACACACAGATTGATTAGCTGAGTCTGTTTGTGTTTGGAGGGGGATGTTTGCAGTGTTTGGCAAAGATGAGCACTGTGGTGGCTCCGCTCATGAGGGTGAGCGAGGGCGAGTCTGACAGACCAGGGGGGCGGGGAAGAAAAAGGTTGAAGAAAAGAGAACACAGCAACTCTTTTTTAATGAATGAATGAAGCAGACGGAGGACTTGTTTTTCGGGTTTCTGGCGGTGATGGTACTGTGGGGTTCTTGGCGTTCTCTCTTTCTCTTTTCATTTTTTCTCTTCTATTCTGTTTATCTTTCTTCGTCCCATGCACACTTTCTTTCCTCTCCTTTCTCTATGTTTTCTCTTACTCAATCGCACGCCCCTGGCACACACCTATGTTGCATATTCACCTTCCAGGAGGGCCAGAGATGTAACTAACATGGCACAGCTGTAGCGCTGCCCTCTTTGGCGCCCGCGTGCCAACATGGGGCTCGGTTGCCGCAAGCTGCAGGAGCACCGATCTGTTCATGCTAAGGGTAAGAATACACATTCCTCATTAAAACAGCAACTTGTATGGATCGATAGATGAGATTTACCGTGGTGACAGTACAGTACGGCGTTTATAGCAAGGTAGGAATTTATGGACGATGGGAGTTTTGTTTTTTAACCTGTAAATCATCTATGTTAGATCCAGCTGTGGGTTGTAAGGTCTGTAACATCTGGAGTGTCAAAAGCATGAAAAAGATCCAGGAAGCTGTGGCTTTGTGAGCCGTGTATTTTTGGAACAGGCTGTGAGGAGGGGAGCTGCTGCTGCTGGTGAGGTAGTCTTGCATGAATGTGAGGGCCTGTAATTTTGCCTGAACTATGCTGAAAGGTGTTCGTCTGCTCTCTGATCTGAAACTGACACTTTAACCCTTTCCTCGCTCGTTTAGATTCACATTTCGAATGAAGTTCCTAAATGATTGCGATGGTAACAATACAGATGTTTCTTTGTGATATTCTGTCATACTGATGTGCATTTACAGATGTCATGATCTCATGCAGCAGTTCCCAACCAGGACAACCACCATTCCTCATGGTGTACTTGAGTAGTTTCCAAGATGTGCAGACTTGCTTCGTTAAACAAAACACGACTAACAAAGGACATTACAAACTTTGCAAAGAGTTTACAAAGAATACATATTAAAATAATGTATTCCTGTGATATCAAAGCTGAAATTGTCATGCTTTGAAAAAAAAAAGTGCTGCTTTTTTAGGATTATTTAACAAATAGTGTAGTTCAAAAGAACGCAATGTATTTGAAATAGAAATCAAATTCTGTAGAATCACATAATAAATGTCTTCACTGCCACTTTTAATCAATTAAATGCATTCTGTCAAATAAAAGTATTAATTTCTTTAAAAAAATCTTTTTTAAAACTTTTTTAATGGTATGAGTACAGTATATGTACTTGTTTCACTCATTCACTTATTTTAAATTTTTATTCCCATTTGATAATTAGCCACTCAAACCATCTTCAAACTAAGTGTAGTTATAAATAGCAGATTCAATTTTTCTCACATTAATTCAGTTTGAAAGGAAACTCTGTTTTTTTCATCTGCAGATTTGAGTTTAAAAGTGTAATGGCCATTTTCTATAATGATGATAATGCTAAACGATATCCCTAAATAAATTAGATACAAAGAACGCTATTTTATATTAATGAAGGGGTACTTGTGCTACACTTTATTCTACACAAGACAAAACTGTTCACAATAGTTCCGAATAATCCTTGCAATTATCTACAAAAACTTTTCAGTTGAGAAAGCCTGGCTAAAGCGACCTTTCACATTCTGAAACCATTAAACTGAAAACTAATACCACACCATAAAACATAGAATTGAGAAGACAAAGGGTCTGAATTCCTGCTCTAAATATGCCTTGCTAAAGAGAGTTTTATAAAGCTAGCAACATATATACATCTTTATATGTTTCCTTTTGTATTATGGCAAGTCATTAGATTGATACATTAAAGCACATTTTTTATTTGACGTAATTCTCTTCTGTGATACAGTGTTGATTGTCTGGGCTGTGCCACACATGAAGAGCTAATGGCTGTCAGAATATAAGGAAGCCATTGGGGGTCGTGGGGGCCCATCAAGAGAACAGAAACTCACCACAGAGCAGCTCTCATCTGCAATAATCAGAACCAGAGACAGCAGCCCCACAGAGAGAGCTAAACCAACAGGACTGATAAGAGTTTCCAAATGGTAGATGTTTAGAGGATGTTGGTTTTGTGGTAAAGATTTAGTTTTAGCGTAATCACCAAGAATTTAAACACAATTGACACACATTGTGTTAGCAATTAGCGGTTAGTTCGGTTATTTGTAGAAGATGAGGATGTGTCTGTGACCACTCTTAACTAGATAGCATATCAATTCTGAATGTTCTAGATCCAGACTAAGTGTTTCTGAAAAGAATTTCAGGCAACACAATACAACAAGAAAAAAAGAAAGGTTGTTAGACTTGACAAATTCTTATCTGGAAGTGCATTTCAAGGTCTTGTGTAGTTGAAATATATGAGACATTAAATACGATTAAAGGAAATTTAAGCTGTTTAGGTGCTTTCGAATGCTTTCTAGGCATTTACTAGGGATTTTCTCCATGGTTGCTGGGGTGTTCTGATTGGTAATGCTCGACTAAATGGTTCCTATGATTTTTTTTATTATTATATACTGTATACACAGAGAGAGAGACAGTTAGCCAGACATATGTTATTACATACATATGTTAACTATCTGTTAAGCAAAAAAAAAAAAAGGATGTTTGTTGATATAAAGTTTTGCTGAACTTTACCCTGCTGTCAGTTTTCTCATTAAGTTAAGCACAGACTTTCACCTCTGAAAGTGCTGGATTTAAAATATAGATCTTCATCTGAAAGCCTTGGGCCTGTCGTGCTGGATATCCTCCCAGTCTACTGCTGGCCAAACCGCACACTGTGCCTTGGGCTTTGCGTTGCCTCCCATTTTGCTCTACATGAGAGAGGAAGATATGCGGCAGCCACCTAAAAGCTGCTGACTGAGCTCTTATAGTGTGATTTCATTCAAGGTGGGAAATCTTTGTTACGGTGCAACGATTTAACAAAACAATGCATTGTAGTGCTCAAATACAGCTAAAAGTAATTATTACTTTATATTAATATTTATTTTTTTAAGAGTGATAGAACGGACGCCTAAGTATTTCACTAATGGGACATTATTGAAGAAAATTTGTCTTGTTCCAGTGAAAAACTCTTGAAGAGATGAAATTTCCAAGAACATGTTTTATCTTGAACAATGCATCATGTAAAGGGTGGGCTGCAAGGCATGACATTGTTTGGTTCTTTCCACCAGCGGAATGCTAAACATGCACATCGCTGTTCAGTCCTTCAATTTAGAAATAGTCCATATCCATGACCTTCCCGTGGAAATATGCTGAATGTTATAGTAAAATCACTGTTTGGGATATGCACGCCATGAGAATGTTGATGTGAGCAGTTTAGCCTAGCTTTGGGTGACAGATAAGGGGCGGCAAGGACATCTAAAATCCTGGGAATTCAGATATTAGCGTGTTTTGTGAATGTTGAGTGATGATTATTCCTGACCTTGAATTTGGCGTTGCAGGAATACAGAATAAAACTGTGTCCACTGGTGGCTTAGGGACCAATACAAACCTAAATCTGAGGGCTGATGTACCTGCAACACCAGAACAAATGTTCAACCACTAGTGTACAAATATGAGCAAGATTCACTCAAATTCATTCATTCAACATCAATTTCATATGGATTTCAGTTATATTTAAGAATATATAAAATAAAACTTTTAGATTTATGATAATATAAATTAAAACTATATATATATATTATAATTGAAATGGCATCCTGATGTTATATCTTGGTTTAAAAAAATTGTCAACTTGTTTTTTTTTGTTTGTCAGTTAGCACAAGTTTTGTATTTCTTTTTGGAATTGGTTGGTCGTAGGCCTCATTTATCTAAACTTTTGCAACTCAACTTTGAGAGAAAAACACAAAACATTGTTTGTGGATAAATTTGACCATATTGATTCATTGCACACAAAAAAACACACACACACAGACCCATTGTCTGTTGCAAAAAGAAATGCAAAATCTGTATTTTAAAATAAAAGAATAAAAAGTTGAATCCAATTTTTGGTAATAATATAGCAAGAAATTTAACAGCATTTTTTTTTACACCACAGGTGTAACAAGGTGGCAAGTTATTATGCCCTGTGAAGCAAAGTCTGTAAGTTTTAGTCCAGTGTTATAAAACGATAACTAAAAAAATCCTCTCTGGTCAAATTTAACCGAACTAAACATGAGAGTTACACCCATCTATGTCTGTTATAGTTCAGTCAGCAAATGTGGAGGAAAAAAATCTACTTTCAAAGTCAAAGGCCCATTTCTAAATAGAAATAAAGGTCAGTCCAAATAGAATCAACAGCTTGTGTCTTGTGAAGAGGTCACACTTACTTCTCTACAAAGTCAAGTCTTTGATTATTGTCATGCGAGAGACAGGGAGTGGAACTGCATCTGCCAAGGGCACAAACACAGAGTCAATGCATCACCCACTCCCACTGTCTTTCAGACATGCAGACAGAGACAGTCAGGCATTCCTCAGGGAGTCCTATGTGTGTCGTCTGAAACAGCCACTAGCTACCTGACAATACTCAGTTTATTCTGCAGCCAGGCTCAGACCGATAATGGAACCATCCATCCACAAAAACTAGGTTAAACAGAATTTATGCTGAAGATATTTTAGGGTAGATGAAGAGAGAGGGCTGTTTGTGGAAGGAAATGAAAAGAAGTCACAGTTCCATAATGCTAGGAATTTAACAAAGCATGCTGGGCTTTTGAAAACCATCCAAAAGAATCAACTGAATTTGAACTCTTCCACTCTATTTCATTTGAATGAATAAATTAAGAAAAATCAGCTCAAAATTACGTTCAAAAGACGGGTTCTCCAATTGTCATTTCAGTTCATGTGTCCTTGCTTTTAGAAAGAATTACCACTGTTCTCCTGTGCTGCTATGGTTAATGTCTGGCATGAAGGATGATGTCATAAAGAGAAATCACTGTTTTGTCTATGTGCTGTTTCCCCATGACTTTGGTGCCACCTAGTGGAACATTCTATAAAAAATATTGTAAAGACAACCATACTCAGTGCAGATAATATTACAATATTACAGTATTATTGTAGAAATAATTATACTATAATATAAATATAAAATGGCCTGCCAAAGTTTAGGGTAAGTAAGATTTTTTGTTTTTTTGAAAGAAGTGTCTTATGCTCACCAAAGCTGGATTTATTTAATCAAAATACAATAAACAGTCATGATGTTAATATTTTAAAAAATATTTTAATATGTAATTTATTCCTGTGGTGGTAAAGCTGAATTTTTAGGAGTCATTGCTCTTCAGTGTCACATGATCCTTCAGAAATCATTCTGATATGCTGATGTGCTGTTGCTATGCCAGCAATCATGAATTATATTATGCCTCAGCACTATAGCATTATGTGCTTTTAATCAATTATGAAATGTGTTTTCAAGTGTTTAGTTATTTATTGGTCCTTTCAAGTGTCAGGGGACTGGATGCTATTAGTACCAATCAAATTATTTATTTGTCCTTTTTTTCCCTCTCTGTCTCCATAGGCTGTGCAGGAGAGAAAGACAGATCAGCTCTCAGCCATGAGGCTTTCCTGCTCATGGCAAACTCCCAGAATGACATGGAGGATTGGGTCAAAGCCATTAGACGTGTCATCTGGGCTCCCTTTGGAGGAGGTAGCTTATCACATACACAAATAAAACCTAAGTATTCTATCTTATGAGGCAAGATAGTCAAGAAAACAAGAAAACTAAACTAGCAAGCATACGTCTGGTTTTCTATTCTCATATTGTTTGGGTAGAGTGTGATCTATATCTGGCACACTTATATCATGCTGCATTTTTTTACCATGTTAGGTAAAAAATGTATAGCCTGAATACACTGTAAGTCGCTTTGGATAAAAGCATATGCTAAATGCATAAATGTAAATGTAAATGCATGGCTGACATACAGGCACACAGAAATAAAAACAGCACTGGCAGAGTCTTTAGGCATTGTTTTACAGGTAGCCTATATAATACCGATTCTTTAGGAGTCTCTGAATAAAGGCAAACGTTTGAATATAATTTTAATGATATTAAATATCTGCAACAGGAAGCCATTGTAATGTGATTACATTGACACAACATCAGCAAGACTCAACATCACCCTTACACATCAAATCTCACCTCTCAAGCCAAACTTGATGCACTTGTAAATATATCTCAATCTTGTTATTGATTTACAAGATGCTATAAGCCTACAACAGATGTGTTTACATTAAGTTACCCTAAATAATTTCTGATACTTTGATATTCAGACCGACGTCGTCACAAATGTGACAATAAAAATGTGACTAATAATAAATGCTATAACAGTAACTAAAATATCATTGGTCTGAGTTATACAAGCAGTGGTCCTGCCGGACTGAGCACCTGTGGAACGTTGCTATCAATAGTTGTCTATTTAAATAATCCTGAATATTTAATAGTGTAAGTATCATAGTATAAATCATTTTAATCAAGACATCGCTGGGAAAAATCTGGGCATTGATGGGTTAAGCAATATGATACATTTCGGTGTAATCGCTTGCACTCATGCCACATTCTCTCCACACTCTCTGTTAGGCTGGATTACCATTACAATGAAAGAGGCCTTAAACAGGTGTGCACACACCCTCATATTCTCATGCATCACTGTTCACTTGTGCCTGAAGTGGACTGCTGCCCTTGCCAGCAGGGATCTGTCATGTGTCTCATGCCTGAAGTTACAGCTCTGTCTTGTCTGTTCGCTCACCGTGGCTTGTGTGTGCTTGCTGAAGATTGTAGTATACAAGGCAGAAACGATGTAGGTTATTGCAAGGAATTACAGGATACTGCAGATACTGTCTTTGAAAGAGTACATTTTGGAGTTTTGCATATTTTGATTTCTAACAGTTTGATAATGTAATAATGCGATATCACTTTTTACATGTTTCTCTGGTTCTTGTATTATTGTAGGTATCTTTGGCCAGCGCCTGGAGGACACAGTACAGTATGAGAGAAAGTTTGGACCCCGACTGGCCCCTCTGCTGGTGGAGCAGTGTGTGGATTTCATACGGGAGCAGGGTCTGAAAGAGGAAGGTCTCTTTAGGATGCCAGGACAGGCCAACCTGGTCAAAGAACTGCAGGATGCTTTTGACTGTGGGGATAAACCTCTGTTTGACAGGTGAGACATGTTCAAAACTTCCTTTTACATTTACATTTAATCACTCCGCAGACCCTTTCATTCAAAGTGACTTACAAATGAAGAAAAGCACAAGCAATTTATCAATATTTCTACTAAATAATGTCAAGTTTCAGTTATGAACTAGTAGCACTAGAAGCACTTGAGTAGCACTCAAGCTTTAGCAGATGTCAAATGCAGACAAACAGCTTTCTTTGGAGGGTCCAATAAACTGATTATATAGAAACAATTTAAACTGATGTGGATATCAGTGTTATAAAGCGCGTTAAGATGTTTTAAACATGCTTTGCTTTACCAGTTTAGACCTGCATGAGTTTCTATATCTAGGTTGGTTTATTCTTGTTAGGTGCTTGACAGTGTCTTGGACCAGTTTACAATATTGTTTAGACAGGAAAGCTAAACTGATGTATTTGTGTATCCCCCTGACCTGTGTGTGACCTCTTTCAGTAACACTGATGTTCACACAGTGGCGTCCCTCCTGAAGCTTTACCTCAGGGAGTTGCCAGAGCCTGTGATCCCCTTTAACAAATATGAGGACTTTCTAACCTGTGCACAGCTTCTGCTAAAAGATGAAGAAGTGGTGAGTCTGCTATACATCAGTGAAGATGAAGTTGAAGTTGAATTAAATAATGA
This sequence comes from Carassius auratus, assembly GCF_003368295.1. Lineage (NCBI taxonomy): Eukaryota > Metazoa > Chordata > Actinopteri > Cypriniformes > Cyprinidae > Carassius > Carassius auratus. The sequence goes on from NC_039280.1 coordinate 7,751,773, forward strand.
TTGTCCTTGCAAAAAAGGAGTTTTATTAGAGTATTTATCATTAAAATAATATCATTTTAAAAGAAGTGAAGTGACGTGAAGTGACATTCAGCCAAGTATGGTGACCCATACTCAGAATTTGTGCTCTGCATTTAACCCATCCGAAATGCACACACACAGAGCAGTGAGCACACACACACACACACTGTGAGCACACACCCGGAGCAGTGGGCAGCCATTTATGCTGCGGCGCCCGGGGAGCAGTTGGGGGTTCGATGCCTTGCTCAAGGGCACCTAAGTCGTGGTATTGAAGGTGGAGAGAGAACTGTTCATGCACTACCCCCACCCACAATTCCGTCCGGCCCGAGACTAGAACCCACAACCCTTCGATTGGGAGTCCAACCCTCTAACCATTAGGCCACGACTTCCTATATATACTTAAATGTGTACTCTTTTCAGAAACTTGATTGTATGCTATTTATAATATTGAATTTGTTACCGTATTGTATTTCATTTTTATATTAAATGCAAGTAATTGAAGATTAAAGTCTTTTTGACACTACATCTTTATTTGTAATTTCAGAATTTCTTATTTTTTAATTTCTTCTGACAAGCAAACTAAAATATACTTTACTTTAAAATATATGAACATTTAATGTAATATCAAAAAACAGTGCTGTTAAAATTATAATCCAGTACTTTACATGTGAAATGTGTGTTTTACTCTAAACTTAAGCATGACAGAAGATTAGAAATGTCAATTCAACCTCAGAAAACGCATAAAAGACATACTACCAAAACGCTATACTAAACTGTTAATTTAAAATTTTTAGAAACATGAACATGTATGTACAATTTATTAGATTTTTATTTCATTAATATGATATTATCTGCAAGTACATTTTTTTAAAATATACTTTTAAGATTTATAGTATGTTACAAGGGCACATTTAGTACAATTAAGGGGTGGTTTTGAAAAGCCCCATCACCAAAAGCCTTGTTTCCTGTATTTGTAATGTGTCTTGTTCCCATGTGTCTTCTGAAGGGACTCAGTGAGCTTGTGATGCAGGTGAACACTCTTCCTCAGGCTAATTATAATTTGTTAAAGTACATTTGCAAGTAAGTAAATATATAACATCTCCTGAGCTTTCTTGTACATGGCGATGTTGTTGAAGCAATCCCCTTATTAATTTAAATGAATGATAAATGAATGTCTGTTGTATTCACTGTATGAATTCATTGTAGATTCTTAGATGAGGTGCAGTCACACGCGAATGAGAACAAGATGAGCGTTCAGAACCTTGCAACAGTTTTTGGACCAAATATCCTTCGGCCTAAAGTAGAGGACCCTGTTTCAATGATGGAAGGTGAGTTTGTCTAAAATTGAGAATATCTGAAAATCTGGAATCTGAGGAAGTCTTAGCAAGAAATATTACTAATCAAATATATATCAATCATGGGAAATTTACAAAATATCTTCATGGAACATGATCTTTACATAATGTCCTAATAATTTTTGGCATAAAAGAAAAATCTGTCATTTTAACCCATCCAATGTATTTTTGGCTATTGCTACAAAATATACCTGTCTGGTTTTGTGGTCCAGGGTCACATATTTATCAGTTTGATATCATTTAAGTTCAAATGACTGGTACAGCCAGTTGGATTATTCTTACATTTTTTTACAGTGTTGCTATTTACATTTTATTATTATTATTATTAGGAACCTCCCAGGTTCAGCAGCTGATGACGGTGTTGATCAGTGAACATGAGCGTCTGTATGTGGGGACTGAGGGAGATGTGTCCTCCGAGCAGACAGGAAGTTGTCTTCCAGGTCAGCGAGGCATGGTGGAGTGGATCTCTGATGAGGAGATGCTGAACTGCTCATCGCTGGGCCAGATCTCCAAAGTGGCAGATAGTGTGTGTGGCAGTGCCACGTCTTTAGATATCAACACAGGTGCCCCTACCACTGCCAAAATGACACCTCAGGGAAAAGCTGGGGTGACGGTCAGCCCCAGCAAACAGGTGAAATCCCTCCCCTCCTGGAAATACTCCTTCAAGAGCGGAGGGGTACGTGCTCAGTCTGCAAAAATTGGGGGCTCGTCTGTGGACGTGTCTACCTTGCCCAGTACAGGCAACTGGTTGATGAACGGGCTTTCCTCTCTGCGCAGCCACCGCCGTACATCATCAGGAGAGCGCATGGGCAAGGATTCAGCCTTGTCACACCGTCTGTCCACTTACGACAACGTGACCTCATCCAGTCTCAGCGTACCCAGCGTCGCGAGCACGCCCTGGTCCACATCTTCCTGTGAGATCTTAGTGGCCGACTCTGTGGGCAGTGACCCCTCTGGACTGAACTCTGAGAAGGTGGATTGGTCAGCTGGAGGGTCTGTCCAAGGGCAAAGTGAAGACAGGAATTCGGAGGTCACTGAGAGCAGCGAAGCACTGGAAATGTGTGTGAGCAGTGCAGGCTGCAGTGAGAACGGAAATGGAGAAGATGCGGAGAACGTCACAGGAGATACTGATATTAACACGACAGCACTTAACAGCCTGGTAACAGAGTTGAAAGACGAGTTAAAGAAACAGAAGGCCAACTACGAATCTCGAATACGAAGGTACGTGTGAAATCCACAGCACATTGATGATAAGTATTTTGTCTTTAGGCTTCATAAAGTTTACTTAAAACATCTTGAACTGATTGCATTGTTGTCCCTTATTGCTGTGACTTCATGTGAGGGACAGGTTGCAAAAAAGAAATAAATAAATAGAAGAGCACATATTACTGCTTCTGGGTCCAAACACTCTATCAGATGCCAAAAGTGAAATCTCAGTTGGCCAGACAGTGATTCATCTTTTATTAATCATTATTAATCGTGAGCCCAGAGACTGTTATGTATGCTGTGATTTTTTTTTTTCAAAGCTGAGCTTAATTGTGTGATATGAATAAATTGTGCTTATAAACATCTGAAGCAACTAGAGGCTTGGACCCGGAAACAGTATTTCTTACATTATGACTTAACATATTATGGTGACAATAAAATATTTTCTCCTATCTTAGTTTTAATATACAGACATTATTAGAGTTTAACTTTTACAATAAAGACCAATTTATTAATAAATGTTTTTTAAAAGTGTGTTTTTATAGTGTATTAGTATTTTGGGTGAAGAACAAACCAAAATGTAAATTTAGTTTGCAAAATCAAACAAATCTTCATTTTTGTATCATGTTTTCTTTGCATTTCAAACAGTATCACAGAGTATTAACCGTAAAATGTAATGTACATAATATATCTTCCTAAGGCTGGAGGAATCAAGTGTCACTATGCGTAACCAAATGGAGAGGCTAGAGGAGAAGCTGGACCAGGAGAAGAAAAAGTATCTCATGCTAGAAATTAAACTCCGTAACTCTGAGCGAGCCCGTGAGGATGCAGAGACCCGCAACCGCTTACTTCAGAACGAGATGGAGGAGTTCTTCTCCACTTTGGGAGATCTTACATTGGGAACAAGGACAAGCTAGATTTGACTGGACCTCTAGCAGGCCTCCTGATTTAACACTGATAGACTATGTGTTTGTTGTAGATAAAATATTGGAAATCTCTCTGCTCATGCATCATGAGAATTCAGAGGTAATTTTGTGCTGTTTTCTTATGGCGACTTGATCATGTGTAGCAGTTCCACTTCTCTCTCTGATCTTCAGTCTTACATTTTAAAGGGATAATTCACACAAAAATACAAATTCATTGTAGTGCACATTTTGTGTGTGGAACATACAATGTTCTTAATGACAAGTGAACTATTCCTTTAAGGTGCCATTAATTTCTTAGCATTCATCACTTGCATAACCTAACCTGCACAGATAATACCAAAGCATGACATTTCTAACCAGACTGTTTTCATTATTGGCCTCTCACATAAGGCAGGTTATTTTAATGGCATTTCCTGTTAATGCATGGTATGAAATATGTCCTGCTGAGTTGTCTCTTGAGGATTTGGGGAATGATCACACCATCCTTTTTCATCCAAATTCTACATCATTTACAACCAGTCACCATATACGTACAAGCTGCATCCCATCACACTGTGCCTCGCACTTCCAGACGAGATGAGATCAACTTTTACACCATCAGACCTCACAGACACAAACTCTTTTCAGCAAATCCCTTTATTGTAAGTAAAATGCACTAGAAGAAAATACTTTATTTCAGATTAGATGAGGTAACACCATCCAAACTGTTAAAATCTCAACTCTCAAAAGATTACTTCAGCTGCAAGATTGCCAAGGCTAGTATTTATTTAAGCTTATTAATGTACCTAGAACTATTTCTCAGGTGGTGTTTTTCAAAACACTCAATGAATGAGTGTCTTTATATAATATAGATGATGGAACTAAGGCTGACATATACTTGAATGTGTTATAGTAGCTTTTTTTAAGTATGCACATACTGTATGTTCGTGTGATCGTTTTTTGTTTCTTCTGTTAATTGATTGCTGAATGCAGAAAGTGCCAAAGTAGAGGGCTTTAAAAAAATGGGTGTTTTAATTCAAATGAAGACTGACCAGTCTTCATAATAAATTGCCGTTGTCATCAAAATAATTTTGTGACTTTATTGAAAGGAAAGTCTGATGCTACATAAGTCATACACAGTTTCATCTAAAAAAGAAAAATGGAATGTCATGGCAAAGTTCATTTATTTCAGTAATTCAACTCAAATTGTGAAACTTGTGTATTAAATAAAATCTTTTTTTTTTTCTAATTTTCCGCTTGACAATACCCCACAGATTCTCTCTGGGGTTTAGGTCTTATGAATTTGTAGAGTACACTCATCTTTCTAAACATTTGTTCATCTTCAAAACAAAAATGAAGATTTTTTTTAATGAAAGATTCCTCCATTTCCATTTTAAAAAAGTCCATTCTACCCAAACTTAATTGCCTCAAGAAGTATGTACATTTGAGCTTATATTTACTATATTTCATGTGCTTGCTATTTGTTTTCTGATCAGTGTTTATATGTGAATAAAAGCATAAAAGATTAAAAGTAAATCTGTTCATCATATAAGCAATTGTGTCTATTTAGAACACTTGGATTAAACCATTTGATTCAAATAAATATCCTTTATTAACTTATTAAAATGCATCAAAAGTTTTGGTGGAATGGACTTTAAAAAGAGGGACAGAAATATTTTTTTTTTATACCTTAAAGGGATACATTTTAATTTTAAGGTGAACCATTCCTTTAATCCGCGCTTTGAAGATGAATGAAAGTCTCAAGCGGTTGGAATGATAATTTTTGGATGAAGTAACTCTTAAAAGTCTTTAATATATGTGGAAAGCAGCAACAATTTCCAAAGTTAAATAAAGTTGTTCATGGTGAAGAATTTTAAACTAAGAATAAGTTCTTGGAGAGGGCACAATAATGGGAGGAAAAATAACACTCAAGCAAACCAATTTTTCAACTGTTTATTTCCATTTTTCCAGTTGTTATGATGTTAACAGTTGAATTTCAGTGCATTCTATTGAGGTGGTAATCTGCTAACCCTAATATAAAACAACTGCATCAATTTGTGAAGTCTAATAAACCCAACACCATGATCTTATAGTTCTTGTACAGTGTTTTGGACTCAAAATCAAGTGCTAAGAAGGTCATGCAAGATACTGACCACCGTTGAGACTGGGGAACTAGGAAACTTTTCTTCTCCATTTTTATTATTCTCTTTTCTTGGACAGAACCCTTCCAAAAATGTTCGCATAGATGTCGAGTCTGAAATAACATGGTTCATTGTTCAGCTTTGAGTTACTGCACATAAGCTGAAGAAAACAAAAAACAGTCTAGAATAAATAAAGACACACACTTGTTGAATTGTACATACAGTACATTCTCACAGATCCAATCTACAGACACTTCAACACTCCTATTTTTCTGAATAAATAAATAAAATGAAATCAAGGTTACAGTAATACTTGTAAAATGTGAGCTGTATGGCATCAAGTGTGAGGTAGTTCAGACTCGACCTTTAAATGGCTCTTGTGTTTCATGCCTAAAAGCTTTTGCTTTTTGCAGTTCCAGCAGGCTCAGGGTTCCCATGCAAGTATGTAGGGCTTAATATCATTGCCACTGTTAAGAGCACTTAAAACAAAACAACAATAATATAAAGTAATAGCAAAAGATTTCGTTTTTTACCCTGTGCACAGGCAAATAAATCCAATGGGCTGAACCCCATATGTCATAAACATTCAGATTCAACTTAGGCCTATTCAACATTCTCTCACCTTCAAATTCTAAAGCAAACATAAAAAACCCTCTTCCATGATATATCTTAAACTTTTTATCAAATAATGTGTGGAGCTCCACAGTTTTCAATGTCATAAGTTACAAAGCAAATACGTACACAGTAGGTCAATCCCCAAAACAGTAGGTCCCTTTCATTTACAGCACATTACATGCCATTAAAGACCTGACAGGAGAAAAAAAAAAACTAATTAAATATCTAAAGATCTGGGTTAATTTCACTGTTGTACAAAAATAAATAAATAAGTAGCTTAACAACTCCGGAATATTAAAGAAATGAACCAGTGTAAATTTTTGTTGGTGTTCCAAAATTTCGGACTCAAATTTCAAGCAACAAACCTTATCAGGGTTTGGAAAAATGTTTAGATAAAAACTGCAAAACTGCAATGATACAATCACAGCTAATGAAGCGCGATGCTTGTTCTATAAGCAGATTTTGAAGGGCTAAAACATTTTTTTTAATATAAATTATTAAAATAAAAATAAAAAGGTGCTGAAATCCTAGGTAACTAGGACTAGGACAAGAACTAGAACACCACAGACATACGCACAAGCACATCACATTTCACAGTCAATCAGCAGCAAAACTATTCATGAAAAAAGAACAGCCTGGTAAAATAAATCAATGTACATATAAAAAATATTGTTTTTGGATGTTGTGAGTTGTTATATCTAAATGCAACTGTACAAAATTTAAATAATATGTGCTGCGCAACAACATGACCCAGAAAATGCCACCTCAGGCAAGTTATGTCAAAAATGTACTTAAATAGCTGATATTAATTTGTGCAATATGGTTATGTCCATTGTAATATACTAACATGGACTTGTTTCTAAAGACTTTCATATCCCAAGTGACCAAGAAAATTATACACTGACCAGGAAAAAGACTCAAAATAAATACATTTGAGAAAATATATTCACAACTCAATCTTTACAGATTACCTTCCAAAATCACTCTACGACGACATGACAAAATACTCTAAACGTAGCTTATAAAAGAAGAGATTTGTTAAGGAGTTCCCTATCATCGCCTGAGCCTGTTAGGGCTGTCGCTAAAAAGATAAAACTGTGTAATTATTTACAGCATCTAGAGCGGAACTCAAAAAAAGCCATCCCCGACCCAAAAGAAAGTATTAGACTGGCCTAAATCTGATACCATGCCACACACAGAGAATCTCCGGGGGAAGGTGATAGTCATCTGCAGCAGCTCAGGGGTCCCGCAGAGGCCTCCAGGCTGCTGTCTGTGTCTGAGGCCACGGTGGGCTCTGTGGACATTGATGAGACGTCATTGATGGAGGAAGAGGAGGATGGCTGGGGTGAGCCGTTGATCACTGCTGCACCTGTGCTATGTGAAACACAACAGTCGGTTAGATCAACCAAACATGATGTGTGAGTATATGCAAATGAAAAAATCTATTTCATTGAAAACATAATGAACATAATTTGCATTAGACTAAGAGAAAATCGTCTTACTAACCTATAGGGGAAGGCTGACCTCGAATGACACCGTTTTTCACCCGTTCTTCCCAATCCAGGACTTCTTTATAGATCAGCTCTGTAGAAGACAAAGAAAAAACAATTCAAATATAACTCGAGAGAAAAAAACTGAGGTCTACACAACTTTTATCTAAATAAGCCATAAGGAAATAAAGCTTTGTAAATGTTACTATTTAGCACAAAATCCACAGATGCATAAAATCTGGGGAAAAATCTATAGTAACTTGAAAACACGGTAATGAACACCAGCATTTAATTACGTACATGGATGAAAGGGATTGATATTAAACCAATTGTTTTGTTTTACTCCAAACGAACTGATTCACTAAAATGAATCGAAGCTAGTTTGTCACTGGAAGTTTAAAAAGCAGCTGAGCTACTGTCATGCAGCTGAAAAAGTCAGTTGCATTATTACTTAGATATTTACTGTCATACGCTGAACAGATGAACGAAGTCATGGAAACTGGCATGGTTTAAGTTGATAGCACACGCTCCATGAGTAGAAAGAAACATCACTCTTTCTAATTTAAGCAACTGCCGTCAGACATTTAAACATGCTGAGGAGTTTATTAACACTATTCAATCAGGTGACCCCTGCAGACAAGATTTCGACTGCGGGTGCAGTGGGCAAATCATGTTGGTTCTCAGCCTCTGGCACTTTCCTTTTGCATCGGATTTCACTCTGTGAACTTTAAATTAGAAAAACAAACCACCTTTCCATTCCTCCACTGTGTGTTCCCTCTCATCGAGCTGTTTGTCTATGATTAGAGGAGGTGGCTGAAAAGAGAAAGAGAAGCACACATAATTATACTGGGGAGAAAAACAATCAATGTGTTGATTATGAGCTTATCTGGGGGGGGGGGCAGAGACTGTTGTGAGAACTAATAGATAGACTACTGTTGACAAGTATGAAGTCAGTAAAAAAAATTTGTTTTTGAAAGAAATTCATTTTATTCAGCAAGGACTTAAACTGATCAAAATAAAAAAAATTGACAATTATATTTAGAATGTTACAAAACATTTATATTTTAAATAAGTACTGTTCTTTTGAACTAAAAAAAAAATCTGAATGTAACAGAATTAACAAAAATATTAAGCAGAATTTGAATGATTTCTGAAGCATCATGTGACTGAAGTAATTACGTCTGAAAATTTAGCTGTCATCATAGGAATAAATTACATTTTAAAATACACTGAAACAAAAAAAACAAAAAACAGTTATTTTAAATTGTTAGAATATTTTATAAAATTACTGATCTTTGATCAGACAAATGTGGCTTTGCTGAGCATAACTGTTATATAATATAATAATAATTTATTTATTTCGCAAATTTATTGTACAACTTGTGATAAAAAGGTTTAAAAATTGCAACCCTTGGTTTGAAGATTTGGGGAAACAAAATCCATAATCATTTTTGTAGACTTTTCATCAAAATTACAATGAGCTTGTATATGTACTTGACGGCAGTGGATTGGAAATTACTGTGTGTGAATGCGCATAAACTCACCGCTTCCACTTCAGCTGGGTCGTACCACACGTTAATGTAGGGGTGCCGCAGAGCTTCATCCACGGAGATTCGTTTGGATGCATCGATCACCAACATTTTAGACAGCAGGTCCCGTGCCTGGCTCGCTGCATAACAAATCACATCCAGTACAAAGTGTTAATGGTACTTCAGTTGTTCTCAAGTGGCTTGACATGTCACCTCAACCACACAGCAGATTATTCAGGCCACTCACTGTGCATGCACTGGAAATGATTCGAATTTTGAATTAGGCTGTTTTTCTTTAGCAAATATGTGTCAGTTAAATGATGGATGAAATCTTTAATATTAACATTATGACATGCCCATTTGCAAGCAGCGATTGCACAGCTGCCTAATTAAGCAAAATGCTCAAGAAATATTGTCACCCATTTAAATCTTCAAGCAGATGTACCTTTCAGTTTGTTGTTTTCTGAATCAGCAGGGAACAGGACATCGGGAAAGAGCTTCTCAAAGCTGTATCCAGTGTACCGCGGCCTGTTCTCCACATAGGTCCGCACTGACTGGTTGAGTTTCATCATGAACTCCTGGGATGGTGTTCCCAGCTGCTCTATGACTTTGTTCCACTGATCAATATCTTCAGGCATTAGAGGGTTAAGAAAAGTATAAACAGTCCTACAATAACTAAAATGATCATGTTGAAAGCTTTCGATAAATCCTGCACATTGAACCAATTAATTTTGATTGCTTATGCCATAGTGTACCATGGGAAACAAAGTATTGTGTTTACTAAAGAGAAGTGATGACCATGGAATGGATGGCACACGATAGACAGGTAAGGATACGATCTGAACCTGGAAACAACACACTACCTCTGACCATTTCAGCCATGATACAGCCAACAGACCATACATCCACTGAAAAATGAAATGAAAGTGAAATTAGCATGCAACACAGAGCTTAAAAAAGGGAGGCAAAATGATGATGAAATCAGATGGCAAGAGTGATGTGCGTCATGCAGGATCTGCCATGTCTAGCATGGAAAATCAGTGAGGATGGAGCACAGACGTAACAGAATAATCATTGCAACACTATAAATAACCCGGAAACGAGTTTCACAGTGCATTACAGGCCTGACCATTTACACTCATGTTGTGACTCACGATGGTGACTCATTAACTGATTATGATGGAAGGGAAAAAACATTGCACACTAATACAAATTTAGATTTATAGATTTTTTTTTACAGATGATGTAGGCTTTTTGGGACGATGGAACGGTGTGTTCTCAAACACCATCAAGCCACACTTGACCTACTGTAATGGTAAGCCTGAAAGATCCCACATATCTACCGAAATATACACTACTATTTAAACGTATCGAATTGGAAAGATTTTGAAAATGTTTTTAAACATCTTTTAAGCTCACCAAGGATGCCCTACTCCCTTGTCACGAGAACAGAACAGAGCAATGGCTAAATAAATATCAAAACAACTTGTACCAATGTAAAACAATAATTTTAAAAAGAATTAGAATATGATACAATATGAAACAAGCAGGTGCCAGTGTAAAAATTTTAAACTAATCCTTCAAAATAGTGGCATTCACAAAAATAATTCACCAAATTAGCCAGAAGTCAAAACTGCCCCTCACAGAAATAAATAAGGGAGTGAAATGCAAAATAAATAAAAGAGCTATAATCAAAACACAACCATCCACTGTTTGATGAACATACAGCATGCATAACAAAGAACACAATATAAAATAATATTCATTAAATTAATACCAATCTAAAGAGGGACTAAACAGTATGTCTAGCTCATCATGAGTAAACTGTCAAAATGACCACAAACAATTCTGCCGTCGAAGATGCATTTTTTTACTTGTAGGACTCAAGGATACAGTCCCTCCCAGGAAAAAGGATTTTGTGACGGACCATTTCTGCCAAAATGCAGCCCACAGACCAAATGTCCACTAAGCATGTGCAGCAGAGGGAAAGAGAGAAAACAGTTAAGCAGGAAGTCAGGGGTGTTAGTATTTTTGTACTGTTGCATAAGAGCTTTCTTTATTCATTATAGTTTGGGTAAGAAATTAATGAACACGCCAAGCCATTGTCAACTCATCACACACTGAACAGGCTTTACATTTCATCAAAGTGAAAACAAAAAAACAGAATTCCCCCGTGCTGAAACCGCAAAGCTATTAGTGCAAGGAAAGCATTAGAGAGGCCTATAAAAGTGTGAAATGAAACCTGCAACACGAGGATGATATTGGCCGTTAAGCATGCATAGGATATACCAACTAGGCATTCTGCAGCTTGTCAGCAGCACTGACCATTGGCTTGATATCCCATTCCCAGGATGACTTCAGGGGCTCTGTAGTAACGTGTCACCACATATGGTGTCATCAGCAGACCCGTAGCTGCCGTCCTGGCCAGACCAAAATCCAGGATCTTCAGGGTACAGTCTGACTTTACCACGATGTTGCTGGGTTTCAGATCCTAAAGAATCACAAGACAGAATATTACTCAATTTGCCATTTTTTCATGAGCGTAAATAAGTAAAAATATAAATGGCAGTCCAAAAGTCTGAGACCTAAGAAAACTTAAAACCTGAAAAGAACACACACAAAGTTTTGATATTTAAAAAAAATAAAAATACAATTGTGAAATTCTTTTTAAATGTTTGCTGTCCGTATGATTTTTTAATAATTGCAAATTAACTAGTTATAAATTGTGTGGGCTTTAGAAAGCGTTTTAATTGTGAGCAAATTGATTCACTATTTTTGGTTTCACTTTTGATGCGGTCTAACTGAAAACTGACCAACAATACAGTATATAGGGCTAAAGTGTATCAAAACTAATGATCTGTATTCCACTCTCAACAAACAAGTCTTTCCACAATATTAACCTTGAAAAAGATTACTTATTTCCTTTCAGTGTTCCTCTGTTTTCTCATCAGCTATCCACAGATCTGTCAGAGTGAAACCATTTTTATTCACTTAACGCTTGATTATCCTCAGCTGCAATTGAAATGTGCATATTTAATGTTCAAAGGTCGCCATTCATGGGACATGACGAGATTCACTGTATTAACATAAGGGTCTCCGGTCATATCTGCGCAAAAGCAGTACACTGTATAAGACAGAGGTAAAGTCAAGGTGAAACGGGACAGCGATGTTTACTAAGGATCAATTGATCGATTCCCTCCAGTCGTCTCTCAACACGTCCCTGCCTCAACAGCGCAATGCAGTCCACAGCAGCAGCTGCAATCAGGCAGTCAGGCAGGCAGAGGTCTGGCTTTTTGTAATCAGCCCAAGGGATGAAACCCCTCCCCCTCTCTCACCTTAACTGATTATTAAGCTTTTGCTGTCCGTGCAACCTTGGCTGTGTATGGCAGTCTTTTTGTTTAGGCGGACAGGTTTAAAGGCTAAAGAGCACAGACCCTGTGGATGATCCCCGCCGAGTGGAGGTGTTTTGTTCCGCACAGCATCTGGTACAACAGATAGGACAGCCGCTCGTGGTCCAGCTCCATCTGAATGACTTGGCAGAGGTTGGCGTCCATCAGCTCCATTACTAGGTAACTGTCGTCGGGAAAGGGGCGTGGCAAAAAAAGAGGGTGCAATGGGGGGGGGGGGGGGGGTGTAAGGGAGGCAGAGAGGAAGGAGTGGGTGTGTGTGGATGTGAGAGAAAGGGGAGAAAGCATTACTGGGTATCAGCTGGGGTCTGGCATTTGTTACTGTGTAAATATATAACATATACTCACACATCTTGGAATTCTTCTAATGTTTTTTGTGGTGTAAAAACATTTAAGAGGCCTATTATCTGGAAATTAAAAAAGCATATTTATTAGACGGCTTATGCTATTTTTGCATACAACATGTTAAGAGCCCATTTTAGAGTCATGACTTACATTTTTATGGTTGACACACTTCATGAGCACCAGCTCTCTGTATGCACGTTTGGCATGGGTCTGATTCTGAAAAGGCCGGCTGAGTTTCTTTATAGCCACATTTCGCTCAAGGTTGTGGTCATACGCCGAGCTAAAAGAGAAAAGAATGCATGAAGCAGATGAAAAGATGCGGCAACTGTCTAACGTCCTTGATTTGAGGTGGAATACAACATACCAGACTATTCCCTGAGCACCCGAGCCAATGGGTCTTAGATTCTGATACCGCTTCAACACTGTGAATGTTGAATCACCCACATCTACGCTGTAGAACTCTTTTTCTCGCTTATTTTTGTTCATGGTGAAGCCGAAGTGTGAGCATCCGAACAAGGCAGACTTTTACAAACCTAGACCATAGAAAAAAGAAAAAAAATCCACTATAATTTTGCAACTGTTGTGATATCTTCACCAGCGTAACATGATTTTCCTGCAGGATCTTTTTTTCTTGGCACAGCAGAATAAACTGAAAGGACAGCATAGAGTGGTCCTGAACCTCTTTTTGGCTCTGGGCTTTATCTCGGTGTCATCCAAAAGAAAATAACTAGAGCATACAGCTTTTAGAAACACAAGCACACATAGCAAGGGGACTCAAAAAAATATGCCACAAAAGAGTAGGGTAGTTTCCTAATAGCTCTTAACCGGAGTTAAAACAGCATGACCCACTTCCACAGAAAAATGCTTCCACATATTTAACCGTTTCTGCAAATGGCATAATATCAGGGATATTAAAAATGGCACAATTCACTGTGATGAAAGAAAGTAGAACTAAATATGTCCAAATATGAAAGCATTAATAAACTGCATTTTGGATCCATAGCAAATGAGAGAGACTTTTGTCAAGACAAGCTTTGATTTGTGGTTGACAATCAAGCAAGAAAAAATATAGAAATAAATAAACCAACCACTTTTTGGCATACAGGCTAATATTCAATACTTACACAATCAGGCACGCACACAAACAAACCAGTTATTCAAGTAACACAATTTCTCATTTTAATCAGAGCCAAATATTAGTCTTCCAGGATAATAACACTAACTCACAACTACTTGTCACAATATTGCCAAAGAGAATCATTTCAAACCACAAGTATTATTATGCACAATAAAATAAATGAATAGAAATCACATTTGAGTAATTAAATTATTTATAAAATACAGAATTCAGGACAGCTTCACTAATAAAAGATGACTGACTACTGGCTAAACAAAAATACACTAGTTAAATGGATAATTGTATAGTTAGCTTGATATCTAGGCTATATACGGTCTAAACAATGGGATAAAATCCTGATTAAGACAAACTTTTATGGTTTCTTCATGCGATTTAACATTAGGACCCAGTTTCTGTTAGTTATAACAATTTACTCATCACACAGATCTAATGGGCAAATTTTGTCAAGCAGAAATCAATCAGCCTGTTGTCAAAGAGTGATATTTACATTTTATAATTTTGATAATATATATCCGAATTTATATGACAGCACAGGCCAGTAAGATACAATTAGATACACGAGAAATAATGTATAGTTTTTGTTCAAGTCTTTGACAGTGATCAGTATACATACTAAACACATAAGTAAATCAGCCTTTCTTATGTTTAATTCCTAAATAAATTCCATCCAGAAAACGCACACCGATTACAATGGGTTTCTGGCAATGTGATCAGTTTGACAAATACCATTATAAGCGATCTCACGTAACCCACGGAGCCCGGCTCATTTATTAGCCTCTACGTTAAAAAGCCTCATCATTCAAAACAGCGACATTATCCTATTATCGTCTCAAATAAAAGAAAATTAGCTGTGATGTAAACACACACCCTCCCCCACGTCGAAACAATACCACGCATTAAAACCACCTTAGAACGCTCACTTACCTGCTACGATTAAAATATAAACACTCCCTTTATCCTAAATGCCACTTAAATACCCGGACTCTTCAGAAATGATGAGGTGAAGACTCTATCGATTATTAATAGCTCTTATTCGGCTGCTGGTTTCGATAACATGACCTCAGCGTATTGAAAGCGCTTTCTTCCACTGGCAGCAGGCCTCGCGTGCACTGCGGACGACGTGCGCTCTACGTCACCAAACCCCCACGCGCTTCCGTGCCATCATCACGCCGGTCTATTCATAGAGACAGCATTCTATCTATCTATCTATCTATCTATCTATCTATCTATCTATCTATCTATCTATCTATCTATCTATCTATCTATCTATCTATCTATCTATCTATCTATCTTTCTATCTATCTATCTATCTATCTATCTATCTATCTATCTATCTATCTATCTATCTATCTATCTATCTATCTATCTATCTAACTGTCTGTCTGTCTGTCTGTCTGTCTGTCTGTCTATCTGTCTATCTGTGTCTGTCTATCAGTCTATCTATCTGTCTATATGTCTGTCTGTCTGTGAATCTATTCTATTAAAATCTGTCCAAATAGCCTAATATTGATCAAAATTAGACTATGTTGTGCATCATTTTAAGGATATAAATATATTTTACCCACTCAGATAGATACTTTAATTAATTAAATATGAAAATCCTTTTAAAAATGCACAATAAAAACTGCTAATCTAAACAAGGAGTAAATGAATCATAAATCCTTTTTTTTTTTTTTTTACTTCTGAATGTTATTTAACACAATACATGACTTGGAATGTGAATCAGAATACTTCTGTGCATGCATTGTAGTAGACACCTAAACAAGGACAAGGACAAATACAATTATATTTAAATATAAAGACACTTCAGGTACTAATTTGGGGATAAATAAGGTACAAATAAGTACCTTTTAGCTTTTGTACCTTTGAGTCTGTCCCATTGACAGCTTTCTAACTTTGTTTTGAGAGTGTTGAGTAAAAATAAAAGGTCCTGAAGACTTCCTCATCCTCTTTTGTCATTGCTCATTTAATCCAATTGAGCTCTTAGCTGTGGTCTAAGAATAGTTGTTCAATTTGCAAAAATGTTTTGAGGTCCCACAGACATCCATTGCTTCTTAGTGATTTTTGTATGGTTGTACAGTATACAGTATGCTGAATTGGAGATTGTGCATAGCTAGGTCACATGAGGCACTTGGTAACACAAGGTAAATGAATCATGTAGCGATTCACAGGATTAAAGTGTGTGTGCCGGGACCGAAGGCATCAGAGGGAGATCAGGACCTTAAGACATTGAATGCTAGAAGGTAACTATTCATATTCCTAATATGATAGATCATGTTTAGTAGTTATAATTTGTACAATTTACTGAATCTCTCTTCATGTAAAATTCAGAATGTTGTACATTCTAAGATTAACAACATAGTCCGTTTGTAATTAATTAATGCTGCTGACATGACTTGGTCAGCTACATTAGTTAATGCTATAAATATGTTACAGGGCTAAGTTGTGATTAGTTTATGTATATCTCAGAATTTTTTATTTGGACAGTGAAAGCCTAGTACCTATCAATCAGTAGAGAAAGCAAACATATAAAGAATATAAAAAGAAAAATCACTTTTATTTTCCTGATTTTTGATTTAACCATTGTTTATGTGTCCCTGTTATTGTTGGTAAACAAAGGCCATACTGTTTGTCAGAATATTCTAGGATTTGATTATTGAAAGAATGCAGTGAGTTTAGTGTTATGTCTTTCTCTTAGTCCATGAGAAAATGCATGTCTTCCTATATACTAATGTTCTGAGAGAGCGCAAGCTTATTTATATTTTTATTCATATTTTAGAAGCACGTATGTATGTACACAGCAATGTTGATTTAAGCATTTGTGTGCTTTAAAAAAATTAAGCATTCTATTTCTGACAGGCCACAAAAAGAAACTCAAGGCTTCTTGTAATGTTCAACATCTGCAGGTCCTGCTTAACCCTCTTTGGAGTTCAAGCTCATTATTGCATCGGTACTTTTTTGTGTGTGTCCAGCCCAAACTTTTGTTGTTCTGACTGATCTGACATACTGAGGCAGAGAACAACCCAGTATCCATAAATTACTTAAATTTTTAGATTATTGCGTTTATTGTATTGTGGTATGTATGTCATTTTTTTTTACAAAGGTGTTAAGTTAGCCTATTAACACCCAGGTTGTGTAATTAACTAGATGATGTAATCTCCCTCTATTGGCACCCAGACTTGATCTAGTAACTAGATTCTAGTTTAATATAAGCCTCAAGACAACCAAACAACAACAGACTAGGTTACACAAAATATGCTGCTAAATAGCAGTGAAACTGTTAAAGAGGCAATGCTACAACATTACAGCAATAGCGTCATTATTTAGGAGAGCTGTTATATAAGACTTTATTTATTATTATTTTTACATTTTAGTATATCTCTTTTGATTTGAACCAAAGAGAAACCTGAAAATGTTTTTGCTCTCTCTGCCATTAACTGCAGTGTATAATTTTACTTTGAAATGCTGAAATGACCAGGGTACAAATGTGGTTGGGGGGAACAATTTGGAGTCATGATTCTAAGTATTAATGACTGATGTTGGTGACATCTCTTGACACACTTACTTGAGCAGTCACTAGGAGTACCATGGCAATATCTAGGTCCTGATGTCTCCTTATGGACATCTGATTATGTCCCACATCAAATGTCAAATTATTGTAATCCTTAACATTCTTTATGTTCAGTGCATTTGCTTGTTGTTACCTTGCTTTAATAAAATTAATAAGATCAATTAATAAAAAAGACACTATTGTATTGGTTATATTATAATAACTATATATATCATAAATACCAAAGAATGTGTTATAGTTACTATAGTAAGTAAGTTATAGTAAGTTAAATTCTGTTCTTACAAGCCATTTAGATTTATGAACGTCTACATCAAAAAGAGTGCTACAAAGGGAACTTTATTTTGGGAAGTGCGTATTATTGATCAGTGATGGACATGTTCTTGATGTGAAATGTCTCCCTCTGGCGTCCTTCTTTAGTAGTTACAGTTGAACAGACAAGAATATATAGTTTTTCCTAATGGCTTCAGCACATTTGAAACAATCTTAAAATTCTTTGAACTGTGAGTGCAATTGTCTCAACCTTTTCCTGGAACATTAGAACTCGAATCGAGCATCGCGTTAGTTCAGTCAGGTCATGTTAGTCACGCTTGCATCAGCTGACAGTCAGCTGTTCCTGACGTGTACCAATCCAGTCTTGACACCTATTACCTGCGGTCTATTTAAATTCCTATTATTCAGTGTCTCTCCATCGCATTGCTGCTTGCAATTAACTCCCTCCTCCAACCCCAACTCCACCAACTGAACCTGTAATCTGATCTAACTTGTTCTTTCTTTACAGTGTCTTCATTGGAAGCAGTCTTTATGACATTTTGTTTACAACTCATGTAATTGTGAATTGTAATTATGTATGCTTATAATGGTTCTGTTCTGTACCCCAGGGGGGTTTGTCTTGTTGCTCTCCCCGCTCTGTCCAAGCATGGCTGCATGGACAGGCGTGTGGAGTGTTGCCCAGAACATAACCATACCGCCAACACTAACTGTATGCAATTATAATTGTCATTAAATATACTTGACGGAAGTGGTCCTGATTGAACTGCATGTCAAACCATTTAATTCATGCCCACACTGTAAAAGACTCTCTATTGAAACTACAAACCCGATTCCAAAAAAGTTGGGACACTACAAATTGAGAATACAAACAGAACGCAATGATGTGGAAGTTTCAAATGTCAATATTTTATTCAGAATATAACATAGATGACATATCAAATGTTTAAACTGAGAAAATGTATCATTTTAAGGGAAAAATAAGTTGACACATCTCAAAAAAGTTGGGACAAGGCCAGGTTTACCACTGTGTGAGATCCCCTCTTCTTTTTATAAAAGTCTCCAAATGTCTGGGGACTGAGGAGACAAGTTGCTCAAGTTTAGGAATAGGAATGTTGTCCGATTCTTGTCTAATACAGACTTAGTTGCTCAACTGTCTTAGGTCTTCTTTGTCGCATCTTCCTCTTTATGATGTGTCAAATGTTTTCTATGGGTGAAAGATCTGGACTGCAGGCTGGCCATTTCAGTACCCTGATCCTTCTTCTACGCAGCCATGATGTTGGAATTGATGCAGTATGTGGTCTGGCATTGTCATGTTGGAAAATGCAAGGTCTTCCCTGAAAGAGACAACATCTGGATGGGAGCATATGTTGTTCTAGAACTTGGTTATACCTTATAGCATTGACGATGCCTTTCCAGATGTGTAAGCTGACCATGCCACACTCATGCAACCCCATACCATCAGAGATGCAGTCTTCTGAACTGAGCGCTGATAACAACTTGTTTTTCCTTGTCATCTTTAGTCCAGATGACATGACATCCCAGTTTTCCAAGTTTAAGAGATTTGTAAATTATTCCATTCCTTTTTTACTCAAAATTTGTACAGTGTCCCACATTTTTTGGAATCGGGTTGTATCTGTATTGTTCAATGGAAATAAAGATTTAGATGTGGATTAGAAATAGATATTTTAATGAAGATGTTTAATGTTTGGGGGAGAGTGACTGAAATCTTTTCAAATCTTTAATAATAATCTGTGTATTTATGTGGAAACTTTGGAAGGGCGTCAGATTCACTGATAAGTGAAAGTCATGACATTTGCCAAGTATGCCAAAACCCATGAATTGGTGCTCTGCATTTAACCCATCCAAGTGCAAGCACATAGCAGTGAGAACAGCAGTGTAATAAAACACAAATGTAGAAAATTAAAATCAGTTTGCTGTGTCCTCTGAAGTACAATCCAATCACCAGTGATTATGCAAAAATATTGGCACATTCTGGCCTGTTTATACCTTTGATAGTTGGAAATGAAGTCAGCCCAAGACAAAAATAGATAATTGTAGACATATTCAGAGTTACACATCACACAATATAAATAATGTACATTACATAATATTGTTATGAAACATTGGTGATGAGCTCAGAGTCCCCGCTGCTCGCTTTGTTTAGGCTCCATCCTCCTCTTTCAGCTGATTTCTCTCCACCTCCAAAAGCCAGTTAGCTTGTGTCTCTCCTTCTCAGGTATCTGTCTCACGATTCCGCAGGATGAGCAGCACATTTGTGACCCTCGCCGAGGTGCTGGAAGCCAGAGGAGGACCGCTGGAAGAGGACGAGGTGTGGTCACTCCTGCTGGGCTCAGCCGAATCCCTCTTAGAGCTTTCAGACAAAGGTAAAATGTTGATCTTGATATTAGTTGATTTTTCCTGATGGTGAAGATTGCACTCCATGAAAAATATAATGAATGTGGGCCTGTTTTTCTAGGTCACAATACCTGCAACATTATAACCCCTGCATCACTGCTCTTATCCAAGACTGGGGTGCTGGCGTTCAAGAATTGTGCTGTGACAGATGAGGTGTGTGCCTTCACAGCCCCAGAGATGCTGCAAGGCCGTGGTGTCTCCACCAAGCTAGCCATGGAGAAGGTCAGTTTCATTCAGCGATGCATGCCAACACTTATGTATGTAGCACTCTTATCAAAATGACAGTTTTTTAGGAAGATACATGGTGATGCTTGAGATGCAATTCAGTGTTTCTTTAAATAACAATAATACTAATAATAATATATAAAGATACAAACAAACCCAATATTACTAATAGCCTAAAATAAAATGAGCTAAGGTCTGACAGGCTCATGATGAATATTTAATTATGTTGCTTGCGTTAGCTAGATCAAAGCCTGACATTGTTGTTCAGTAATTGTTCTTAAATTCTGAAATAATACTTCCAAACTCAGTCATTTTGGCAGAAAAAAAAGCAATAAAGAATATAAAGTAAATGTACCAAGACTCTTTGTCATGTTGCTTACCAAAGAAACAAACAGCGACGGCTGGAACAGCTAGAACACACCAGAGTTCACGTAAAACTGTAAAAATGCTACAGTAAAAACTTGTTAACTGGTTAACAGTAAGTTTCCATACTATATATGGTGAATGTAATTACATTTAATGTTAATTTTACAGTAAAATACTGTTTTTGGAAGTTAAAAAAGAAAAGGTCATTGTACAATTTACAGTGAAAAACTATAAATTGACACTCCCAGAATTCCCTGCCTGACACTTCATATTTTATGTTTTTTTATTGTTGTTGTTGTTGTTGAAATAACTTGTTTCTTCTTAGTTTTTTTTTGTTATGAGTTGTGTACATTAGGATTACATTTTTACTCATTTATTCATCTAATGTTGTTAAATTAATGTTTATTGCATTATTTCAGTATTATGTGTGTCACCATGATGGGGTTTAGTGTTTGTGTGAATGTCACTTTGTGCACCTTCTATATATAAGTATTGCCCTCCTCAGCTCGTATAAAAGCTGTTTGTGATGAGTTTTGGCTCATCATGTGACTTTCTCATCACCACCAGTTTTGGGAGTCATTAAATACAGTTAATGAAATACAGAATTTTATTGTAAATTTAAGTTAAGTCTGTAAATTCTAAAATGTTGCTACCATATTTTTTTAAAAGTGAAGTTCTGGCAACCACAGCTGCCAGTATTTTACCATAAACATCACAGCTTTTTTTTACAGTTTGCAAATATAGTCATAGCACTAGGAATAGTGCACTATAGAGACAGAGAGGACATTCTAAACCGTCTGTGGTCCTGTTAGCTGTATTCCTGCTTTATTTATTAATTTTCACACCTTCATAAATGAACTGAGGAATAATGACCTGTCAAACACTCTGTATTCTAGTGGCGCCCTGAAGCAGTCATATGACACGCACTGAAAATAAACTTATTCTCACTTATTCTCATTATTTTCAATTTATTTAACAATTAACACCAAAATTTTATAGACTTTTTTTGTCACGTAGTGCAAACTTAGTCGCAAAGAAGGTTTGATTTATTATAGAAAATGAATGTGCTTCAGTTGAATGCTCACGGAAATATAATATATTTGTCATTTCTTCCAGATAATCGTGTATTCTCTTGGGATGACTCTGTATTGGTCAGTTGATTATCATCTCCCTCAAAATCAGGTCAGTCTCTCAGAAATTTGAGTAAAAAAAAATTTAATCAAGTAAAAGATGAACATGTCATGCCAGTGAAGAATAAGGCAGCTACATATACGTAAATGTTAAAATAAATGTGTTTTCTGCTCGGTTAGCCCATTCAGCTGAGTGACTCTCTGAACTGCCTTATCCTGAGCATGTGTGAGGACACGGCCCATCGACGAGCCAACCTGAACTGCATCTTGGAGGTGTGTGAATCACACCACAAAGAATCTCTCCTGCCTCCTCCCAACAAAGTCATCAAACAGCTGGTAGAGGATGTCTTCCAAGACTCTGTGAGTTAAAAAGCATATCATTTATACATCAAACACTTCTCAATTTCTCAATTTAGAAAAAAAATAGCCAAGAAGTTTATGAGATTCATGAGTTCATTTCCAGGTGGATCGGGCTGCTTTAACTGAAAATGTTACACAGTTGAGTGGGAGAAGTCAAATGATCAGAGAAAGACTACATGGTAGGAATTCCTTTCAATCACAGAATTTCATCCTTTTATGTTCTTATAGTTGTGAAATTGTAAAGCAGTGTTGTCAAATACGTTCAAGTATGAAAAGCTGAACATAGGCTGAATATTGTTCTTTTTAATATTTTAAATTGTTATTTTTATATTTGAATTAATTGAATGTTTAAAAATGTTTATATACTGCATGTGACTTGATGTTTGATAAGTCTGCAAATTAGTTGTTGTAGTGTGTATTTATAGAAGAGTTTTAGCCTGTCATGTTACAGTCTGTGCACGTCAGATCCTTTGTATAACTAGTCTAAGTGGGTGTTGATGCCAGATATTTGTCTTCAACGCTGTCCTCAACTAACCGTTTCAGTGGTAATCCCGACATATTCCTTGGATTATAATGTTTATCCTAAAAATTTAATTAGTTAAAACCCTGCAGGTTTGACTAACATGTGCGTAAGACCGCTCCACTGCACCAATAAAATATTGTCCAGAATAGGATTAACGGTTTAACTTAAACCGAACATGGGATTACAAAAGGTTGTAATCAGGCTCAAAGCGCTGATGCTTAAACACAAACTGTAATGTAAAGCGTAGTGATCTCATGTTTGGCTGTTTTCCAGAGGTTCCTTGTGCAACCATGTGCATTATAAACTGCTGTGTATACAGTGGATGTACAGTATACATTGCATGTGGTCACTTATCAGGTCTCTGTTGAACAGGTAAGCGTGGACCATATCCTGGTTATACAGAGGGGAACGGAGCTTCAGGAGAGACACGCAAATTGTCTCTTGACTCCGAGCCAAAGCAAGGTAAGCTCATACAGTAGCATCTAAAAGTTTGGGGGCTGTTAGCTTTTTTATGTTTCTTAAAGAAAGTCTCTTATGCTCACAAAGAGTTAATTTAATCAAAAATACAGTAAAACAGTGAAATATTATTTAAAAAAAAAGCTGTTTTCTATTTTAATATATGTGATGGCAAATCTGAGTCTTTACTTCAGTCTTTAGTGTCACATTATCTTTCAGATGTCATTCTAATGCTGATTTGGTGCTCAAGAAAAAAAAAGTATTTGATGAATGGTAAAGTTAGAATAAACAGAACAACATTTATTTCAAAAAGAAATCTTTTGTAATATTAGAAATGTCTTTACTGCCCCTTGATCAGTTTAATGCATCCTTGCTGAATAAAAATATACATTTTGTAGATTTTTTAAACAGTAGCTAATATCACATGTTTAGATGTTTAGTGAATCCATTGTTGCTGTATGCAAAATAAATAAATAGAACATTTTAATGCATAAAATCTAATGTATAATGTATAAAAATGCATGTTCAATTTTCAAAATATTTTTTGCACTCTCTTTACAGCAGAGCATTTAGAAATAGGTCCTACAGCAATATTTCAATATTCAGTCTAGCTGTTTTTTTCCTCAGGAATTTCCCTACAACAGAAAACCTGGTCTCTCAGAAGTAGACCTAGTCAGACTACATCCTATCAGAGCTCATCCAGGTTAGTAGTATTGTTTTGCACTTCTAAATATATGATCAGGCTATTAGCTATTAGTGCTGTGTTTGTTTGTGTATTGAGCTATAGTGTCAATCTCTAATATTATCCCGGAATTCCACTGGGGCTTCACCACAGACAAAGCACAAGTTGTTGCCTGTCACAAAGTACATGCCTCAACGTTCCCAAACGTGAAGCCCGGCCTTCCAGTCCCTGTATCACTATTACTGAGTCTGCAATCAGTCTCTCCCAAAGGAAAGCTAAGGTAATGTGCTTAGCATCTGTGCTGGACAATGATATGTATGCTGCATCCTATGTGGTTAATTGCGTGTTTCTATGTTTTAGAGTCTGGGACCTGAATTTACCAGGATGATCGATGAACCTCAAATAGTTTTAGAGCTGCCGGGATCTATAGTGGTAAACTATGTTTTAGTGTTTTTGGTTGCATACTGTATATAATTAATTTAATTTTTAAGTGTTTAGGACTTCTGTGCAGCTTTATTGCAGGTTGTCTCTGTATGTTTAGCTTCTTCTCTTTTTCTTTCTTGATCAATGCAGTCAAAGAAAGGCAAGTCAGGCTTGTCTCAAAGGGAGGTTAATGTGATAATGCCAAATGAACAATGTGTGGCAGTGAAATGTGACATCAAGTCCCGCGGGAGAGATGTCTTCGACATGGTTGTGGCACACGCTAACCTTGTGGAGCACTTTTACTTTGGCCTTGCTTTCACTGATGGTAATTCAGTCTTTATATATATCTTTGTGTGCTCTCTTGTGTGGTTTTAATGACTGTAAAATGAATGAGTGTTTGTAATGTATACTTTGAACTGCCTTACATAAGTCATTGAGAATTAATTACATTTTTCTCTCATTTAGATGGTGAATTTTTCTTTTTGGACCCTGAGACAAAAATCTCAAAGGTTGCCCCAGATTACTGGAAGAAAGTGGCTTCTGCGCCATTTACGCTTTTTCTCCGTGTCAAATTTTTCCCTGATGACATCTCCTATATATTGTACGTGTTTTTCTACTCTCTTTGGGGCCGTTCACACAGAACATGTTTTTACATACCCCTGCAAAAACATTCCACTTTTTACCATTGTTTTCATGCAATTGACGGGCCATTGTTCTTGCTATGATTTTGATTTTGATATATATATTAATAAATACTGTAGTTTTAAACTTTCTATTGAAAGTTTCAGAATCCTGAAAAAAATGTGTCACGGTGTCCACAACAGAAGTAGGCCACACAACCATTTTCAACATTTATAAAAATAAGAAATGTTTCTTAAGCACCAAACCATACATTATAAAATAAATTAAAATAGAAAAGTTATTTAAAATTAAATCCATCCTTGGTGAAAATACGAGACACAAGAGATTTCAAAAACATAACATTTCTTTTAAAACTTACTGAACCCATACTTTTAACACATTAAAGAAGTCTTTATCTTCCTGGAAAATTAACCATATTATGAAAAGTAAAATACTGAAGTTTAATGTCACAAACAGAAGCAGCGTTTCAGTCCACTGATCTTCATCAGGCAGACTGCATCTTTTTATATTTTTGATTCAACAGTGAACTATTTTTCCTACGCATCTTTTGTTTTTCAGGTGTGCTAATTTTGTGTTGATTGGAAAATTAACCAAAAAAACTTGTCAAATGATTTAATGTGGTCTTTAATGCATTATATCTAATTGTTTGCAGTGCTAATAATGCTCACTGTTTGTTTTTGTTGAATTATTTTAAAAGGCATAGACTTACACGACACCAATATTATCTCCAGCTGAGGAGGGACGTTCTGGAGGACAGAGTGTACTGTAATGAAGAGACCGCATTGTTTCTTGCTGCGTTAGCACTGCAGGCTGAGTTTGGAGATTATTTGCCTGAAGTGAGTGAGATATTAATGAACATTTGAACTTTCAACCAATCCAACTAGACTGTATGTTAAGATATATCACACTAACTTTTTCAGGTTTATGGGAAGAACTATTTCCAAATGGAGCAGTACATCTCTAAGAGAGTCATAGAGAAAGTGGCCTTGCCTCGTTTAAGAGAGGAGATGCCAAGGTTGCATGCCAATAATGCTCACATGCTTCCAGAGGCTGCTGAGATGGAGTTCTTAAAGGTTCTTTCTTTTGGTCTTCAGTTAGAGTCACTCATGCTAAAAATACTCTTGTAATGCTTATAAATGGCTAGTTTATCAGTACCTCCTGTGTCTTTCTTGCCTTTATAGTTTGCACAGCAGCTGCCAGAGTATGGAGTGCTGTTCCACAGAGTTGCCCGTGAAAGGAAACCTATCATTGGAGAGCTGGTTTTGGGAATTTGTGCCAAAGGAATAATGGTTTATGAAGTCAAGAACCATTCTCGTGTGTTAAGCCGCAAATTTCACTGGACAGAGACAGACAGTCTCTCAACAAGTGTGAGTTATTATTTGTGTGGTTTATTGGTTTATTTAGGTCTTTTTTGATACTCTGTGAAATCCAGTAACATGTTGTTTGAAGTTCATGATGTTTTGGTTTAAGGTTTTAATATTCTCCATTAATCCTGTCATAGAGACGAAAATTTACCATCGAGTGCAGCCCGAGTGGGAAGAAGCACTCATTTGTGACAGAGAGCTCAAAGATCGCACAGTACCTCCTGAACCTCTGCTCAGCCCAGCACAAGTTTCACAGTGAGATGACCTCTCGGCAGCTGACTTACTGTTTAGCCTCAGGTGTGAACAATTATTTATATATACAGAGGCATTTGAAGTTGATTGCTTTTTAATAAAAAACAATTAAGATGCTTGAGTGGACTCGATTAACATTTTCAATAGTTACATTATTTCTATTATTTTATCATTTTACAAAGATACAAAGATTTGTTTGTTTGCCAACTTGTAGTTAGTTATTTCTGTCATATTTCAACCTAGACGATAACGTGGCAAAATATACATCAATATGCCGCGCTCGACACAATCAAATAAAGAGGCTGTCTTGCTCGGAGATTGTGCTCAACAATATTGGTTTGAATGGATTACCGAATGACTCCATAAGCAAGTCTTGCAACGACCTGCCAGCAAAGATTGGAGTTCGGATTCAGCAACAGAATGAAGTAAATTACATTCCTGGACCAAGAACCTCAAGTGAACTGAAAGACCAGAGCCCAAGCAATAGGTGTGTTGATGGATCTGCTCTGACCAGCATTGAAATCACAATACAAAACGAAATATCTCTCATATCGTGTTCATCATTATTGCCTGCAGCCCTCCAGAAAATTTCAGTCCTCCAGTCTATCGCATCATGTCCAATGTCTCTTTGCAAAAGCAGGACTCAGAGGTTCATTCCACCATCTCGTCTATAAGAGGTAAACAGTGACGCTTTCTCTGGTTTTAATGACAAAGTTTGACATTGACTTTTAATGATTAGCTTATATAAGATCTGTGACCTCATGGGAGCTGATTATAAACAACATTTCAACTTAATAACATGCAACATAAAACATAAAAGTTATTTTCAATATTACATGAGAAAGTGGATGTGTTTATTATATTATATCTATTTTAAATCTGGTTTTATTTGTTTTAGTGGACACACCCACAAGAACAACCCCAGAGAGAGAAATCATCTGTGTTACTTTAAAGAAGGATCCAAAACTTGGTTTCGGTGAGTGAAAATGAACATGCATCTTTTGTATAATGTTGAGCTTTTGAATACTGATGTATCACTTTTGATGAAAAGGTTTTGTAATAGTCGCCGAGGATAACACTGGGAAGTTAGATCTGGGAATTTTCATAGCATCCATCGTTCCCGACGGGCCAGCTGACAGGGACGGCAGAATCAGACCCGGTAAAATCCGGAACATTTTCCCTCTTTTATGCCAAAAAGAAAAGAAAAAGGAAAAGACTTATTTTCTTTTGTTTGTGTTTAGGTGGTCGGCTGATCTCTCTGAATAAGATCAGTCTAGAGGGGGTGACGTTTAATATAGCTGCTGCCATACTGCAGAGCAGCCCAGATGAAGTGGAGCTCATAGTGTCCCAACCCAAACGTATGTCTTCATATTGTACCAATTATTTACATATGATCTGTCTTTATATTTTCACTTTTAAAAATGAACTGTGCACTTTATATTTTTTTTATTTATTTTTTTTATTCATTTATTCCAGGCAATGGCACAAAAAGTACAAGGTAGACAAATATAGTTAAATCATATAGTGCAAGGAAAACAAAAAACAAAACAAAAAACAAAATATACAGTATTCAAATATGACGATCGAATTCTGCCTGAAAGGGAGTGGGAAGAAGACAACTTATTTAATCCCACCCCAGTTCCACATTTAGTGATTAATAATTGAGCTTCATTATTATTTTGCTCATAGATTATTTACAAGTATATCATGGTGGCGTTACCACAAGTAACAAGTAATTATTATAATAACAGTTTATACCAACAATGTAATAGGAATAAGCAATGCCAACAATGGTAATGGACAATATACCAACGATGGTAATGGACAATATACCAATGATGGTAATGGACAATATACCAAAACACTGAGCACATGTTAACGCTATGAGACAGAGTACAACATAAATTTAACTACAATATAAAATAAATAAACAATGGCAACAATTGTAATGGACAATATACCAACCATGGTAAGTAAACACTGAGCAGATGTTCACACTATGAGACAGAATTCCACAGCACTTTAAATTAAAGACCTTCATCTCTGTATTTTAACCAGACCCAATGTTTATGTAACAGTTTAAATTGATAAATAGTTCGGCATTGCTTTTGTTGCAAGTCCAGTTTGTTCCAGAGTTTCACTCCACATACAGACACACAATAATATTTACGCATTAAATGTGTTGCATATTAAAACACATTATCCTATCCTGGCAGTAAGGCATTATTTTTGCAATTATGGTACATTTGGTGGTAGGAATTACACATTTAAAATGTTTTCATGTTTTGTTCCTGAGTAGAGGATCTCCGGGACAGTAAGACATCACTGGCTACAAGTAATTTAGGGATGATGCTGGAAAGAGGATTTGGCTCTCAAAGCACCCTGAGTGCAGAGTACAGGCCTGTGATGGAGGAGTTGGAGGAGACCCTCTCCAACATCATGGCTCCCAAAATGGGCAAAAGGCTGCACATACCTGTGGTGCGGATTCTGGATTTTCAGGTGTGGTTGTGATTGTCATTGTGAGGCAGTTTGTCCAGTTTATTAAAAAAACATCTGACATGAACAAAAATTAACCAAAATATGTTTTTATTGTTCATCCTTTGCAGGAAAGAATGTCTAATAATTCTTCCAGCTTCAGTTCAAAGCCAGGTGAAGTAATCTACATGGAGCTCAGAAAGATCAACAGCAGCTTGGGAATAAGTGTTGCTGTGAGTTTTTACTCTGTGTGGAGTTCATGTCATTTCTCAAAATCATAAAACATGGAGTATGTTACTATTTTAATGATTTGTAGGGGGGAATCAACACTAATGTACATCATGGTGGAATCTACATCACAAGCGTGATCCCAGGAGGAGCGGCAAATCAAGATGGAAGAATACAGATAGGTAAAGATCCATCATTACCAATTATAAAACCTGATATTCAGATAAAAATATCTTTTAGACAGATGTTTCTTAGAATAATGTTTTAAAGACGATGTTTGACAAGATGATGATTGATAAGATGAAATACATTTCTTATGCTCACCAGGACTACATTCATTTGATAAAAAATACAGTAAAAACACTACAAATTGTAAAATATAATTTCAATTTAAATGGATTTTTTAAACATTTGAATATAGAAATGTAAATTAAAATGTAATTATTCCTGTGATGCTAAAGCTGATTTTTAAGCAGTGATTACTCCAGTCTTCAATGTCACATGATATTTCAGAAATCATTCTAACATTTTAATTTGGTGCTCAAGAATAGTTTTTATTATTGTTATCAATGCTGAAAACATTGTACTGCTAAATTGTTTTGTGAAAACTGTTTTCAATCAAGTGTTCAAGAATGGCATTTAATTTTAATTTGTAACATTACGTACAGTACTACTTTATAAATCCAAATTTGAAATAATTTATTGTCACTTTTGATCAATTTAATGCATCTTGCTGAATGAAATATTAATTCATTTTAAAAAACAAAGAACTGTCCAGACACTAAACTTTCAAACGGTAGTGGTTCCGGTTTTTAGTGTGTTCTATGCATATTTATTTTATGCATATTATCTCCTTGACGCTTTACAAACATGACTCAGATGTGTCTCTAACATGCTAATGAGCATGAATATGCAACACCCTGACTGGTTATGATGACGCATGATTGGTGTTGCCAGCTCAATGACGTCTTGTATGTGTGGCAGGTGACAGGCTGCTGGAGGTGGATGGCTGTAACCTGCGTGCCGTCACACACAGGCAGGCGGTAGAGTGCCTGAAGAGGACGGGGGAGGTAATGACATGTGTTTGCATTACTTCTGAGTGGTACAATCACAACCGTTTATGTAACTGGATATGATTGAGCCCACAGTAGAACACTAACACCCATGTTTCGGATATTATGTAAGACAGTTACCTTTTTTTCATACTGTATATAAAGTGCTATCTTTTTTCAGAGATGCTTTTAAACTACTTATGTACTTTTTATACTACTATATGTTGACATGTGTCTTGAGTAACACAGCACTTACATTAAGTTTGTTTTTGCGAACAGTTAAAAGAGCAGTTGTTTTCATTTAAACTTAGCTGACATTTTGAGAAGTAGCTGCTGTAAGATGTGAACTCTAGAACAAGGGCGAGCTGAAGGTCACATTATGTCTGAAGGGCCTGTGCTCCTCTCTTCAGCATGTCAGTTGCTTTAGGACAACAACATCATCAACCCTTGTGTCTTCCGGGTTTTCAGACAGCACAAAAGAAAGATCTGAAATGAAAGCATTCGTGTTGGCCGTTATTTTTGTCTGGGCTAATAAGATTTTCTGGGGTATGACGCTGAGGCCTGCGTCGTTATACTGACACACTATTACACTTAAGCTGACCAGCCACACAATCTTCAGCCACACGCACTGGTTAGGTAACAGGCCTTGTGTTAAGAAGACTGATGACGTGAGTATGTTCACTATAGCTGTGTGCAGCAGCCAGTATGATAAATTAAGAAAACATGTTGCTTTAATGACGGTGTTATTATCAGGTGGTGAGCCTGGTTCTGGAACGAGAGCCTCCAGTGGTGCTGGACAGTGTCTCATCCACGATGGAGAGACAGAGATCTCCTTCACCACTCAGTGTGCAAAGCACGCCCACCCCCCTGAGGAGAGATGTGACCATGGAAACGGCCTTGTCTGTCAGGGCCAAAGACTTCAGCTTTGTGTCAGATGGTGAGACGGGGATCAGAGAGGGGGAGAAAACAATGTAAAACATTTCAACTGAATCTGACAGCTACACTGTGCTAGCTGCCAGGACCCATGTATCTCAAAGATACAGCCAAATTTACAGTTTGTCCGGAGGAACATTGTTTTTATGTACATATTACATCATAATTTAAATGTTTGCACTGGCATACGTTTTGCATCAAAAGAGTCTATCCATAGCACATCCAAAAATGAAAATTCTGTCATCACAGTACACAGAAAATTTAAATTTTTTGAAATATCCTGGATACAATTTATAATGAATATAATGAAAGATAATAAGGTCCAGGAATTTCAAGGTTTTAAAAAAATTTGCAAAATCACCATAAAAGCAGTCCGTTTGACTATATTACAAATATTCCGATGTCTTATGATCAAATAAAACTAATAAAAATATTTTTTGATCATGGAAATAAATTACAAAAAATATATAAGATATACTTAAAATGTCATGAAATTAGATTAATTTTGGTAAGTAAGTGAAATAAATAATTGAATAAAAGTTGAAAGTATTATGAATGCTAATACTGAAACTAAAATAAAAATAAAGCTAAATAGAATTATAAAAAAAAATCTAAAACTTATAAAAGCACACAACAAAATTGCTAAAACCTCAACTAAAATTAAAAAGAAAACCGGAAATACAAAAAATATGTTAACCGGATCAGTTCATTCTGTAAAAAAAAATCTTTCAGACTGGCCTTGTGAACTGAATGGACTGATTTATTAAAAATATTAATTTCAGAATCTTGGAGTACTTTTATTATATTAAAGACTGACCAGGGTATACTGTAATTACCACAGAAGTATTTTATTTATTTATTTATTTTGCAATTTTGGATGAACTATCCTTTAACTGTTAAATATAACTGATTGTAATGTGTGTGAGTCTGATTATAAACTATAAATTGGGAGAGTTCTGCTCTTTCTTTGTGGCAGATAACATCCTGGAGGTGACGCTACAGACGAGTCTCAGTAGTCTGGGGTTCAGTTTCATCATATCTGAGCTGGGTCCACATGAGGGCAGCATGGTGCATATTAAGAGCCTTTCTTCTGGTCAGCCTGCAGGGGATTGTGGGCTTCTGAAGGTTGGAGACATAATCCTGGCTGTCAATGGAGAATCTGTCAGAGGCCTTTCCTATGAGGTAAAGGATATATTGTTTATATTTAGCATTTCAAGATCTGATGCATCAAAGCAGAGTGAGAGAAAAATAACTAGATTCAGTATTTGTATATTTGTATACATATATTTATTTGTACATTAACAATTCTGTTACAGTTTTTCTCAGTCACTTTGGTGCATTTTTCAAAACAGAAATGAAATTTTCAAAACTACTTGTACAACCTCCACATCATCTAGTCATTAATACACATCATAAAACCAGTTTCTCATTCTTTTGAACAAGTTGCGATTGCTATTGTACATTCATGCAATTGATTACGCACATTTATCTGCGGTTTCCTACATTATCAGTTGCTAATGTCATGTTGCTCAAAATGTATTATACAGTTTTCTGTGCAATAGTCTTACCCCCCAAAACATCTAGTCTTTAGTTCATCGTATAAGTCATTAAATGCAAAATGGTTAATCTAGTTGTCATAAACTGCCAAGCACACTTTTTATTTGTATTTTTACACACTATTACAGTTTTTCTCAGTCGCTTTGGTACATTTCTCTAATCATTCTTGAGATTTGCAAAACAGTAAGTGCATTTCTCAAAACAACTCGTACAAATATCAAAACACAATGGATGACCTGCAAAAGCCAGTCTCTTGCTCAAAATCCTTAGTTCATCTCTCAAAAATAAATATCTGTGTCAATGAACATGTCAGTGCCATCAGAATGACAAGTCCTTGTGTCATAGTTTACGGATAAGACAGTCAAATTGCTTAGTCATGTTGTCAACATAACTGATGTATGTTCTGATGTAAACTACTGTATTGAACAGTATGCCATATGCTTATGTATGCCATATATCCATTTCAAAACTACACATTTACACATTACTGTTTGTGGGATGTTGATTGAAAGAGACTGGATAGAATTCCCAGTTACACTTTTACTAGTGGTCTGACCAAAAAAATAAAAAAATAAAAAATACTTTTACAATGCCATTGTGATATAGAAAAGGAAATATGGGAACAAAGATGAAAATAATTCCATTTTCAGAATTTGTAACTCTTGTGTTGTCCTTTGTCTATACAGTATAAGCTTTCCTACTGAAGATTCATGAGATGAACCTTTGAGCTATTTCAGAGAAATGGTTTATCATTGGTTTATCATCTACATTCTCTTCATTAGTAAAGATTCACTTGCACAATTCATGCCAAATTGACAAAACATCTAATAATAGTGTGTAAAAATACAAATAAAAAGTGTGCTTGGCAGTTTGTGACAACTAGATTAACCATTTTGCATTTAATGACTTATACGATGAACTAAAGACTAGATGTTTTGGGGGGTAAGACTATTGCACAGAAAACTGTATAATACATTTTGAGCAACATGACATTAGCAACTGATAATGTAGGAAACCGCAGATAAATGTGCGTAATCAATTGCATGAATGTACAATAGCAATCGCAACTTGTTCAAAAGAATGAGAAACTGGTTTTATGATGTGTATTAATGACTAGATGATGTGGAGGTTGTACAAGTAGTTTTGAAAATTTCATTTCTGTTTTGAAAAATGCACCAAAGTGACTGAGAAAAACTGTATTAGATGTTTTGTCAATTTGGCATGAATTGTGCAAGTGAATCTTTACTAATGAAGAGAATGTAGATGATAAACCAATGATAAACCATTTCTCTGAAATAGCTCAAAGGTTCATCTCATGAATCTTCAGTAGGAAAGCTTATACTGTATAGACAAAGGACAACACAAGAGTTACAAATTCTGAAAATGGAATTATTTTCATCTTTGTTCCCATATTTCCTTTTCTATATCACAATGGCATTGTAAAAGTATTTTTTATTTTTTTATTTTTTTGGTCAGACCACTAGTAAAAGTGTAACTGGGAATTCTATCCAGTCTCTTTCAATCAACATCCCACAAACAGTAATGTGTAAATGTGTAGTTTTGAAATGGATATATGGCATACATAAGCATATGGCATACTGTTCAATACAGTAGTTTACATCAGAACATACATCAGTTATGTTGACAACATGACTAAGCAATTTGACTGTCTTATCCGTAAACTATGACACAAGGACTTGTCATTCTGATGGCACTGACATGTTCATTGACACAGATATTTATTTTTGAGAGATGAACTAAGGATTTTGAGCAAGAGACTGGCTTTTGCAGGTCATCCATTGTGTTTTGATATTTGTACGAGTTGTTTTGAGAAATGCACTTACTGTTTTGCAAATCTCAAGAATGATTAGAGAAATGTACCAAAGCGACTGAGAAAAACTGTAATATAATATAATTACAGACTTGTTAATATATTGGTATTTTGTATATTTTTAAAAGTCAAAATTTACAAATTACTGTTTTTACTTCATTTTTGGTCAAATAAATCAAATCAAAATCATTGAAAATGTTGACTTTTTAATAGTAATGTATGTCTTTGTATTACCACAGGAAGTTCTGCATCTCCTCCAAAAATCTCCGTCTGAGATCAGGCTATCAATCTGCAGAACTTCACAGGATAAACATACAGATACTGAGACCTCTCTGGTAACATCCTTTTTCTACATAGTTGCAAACAACTCTAAAATTTACAAGTTATTTTTCAAACTCACATCCTTTTTTGACAGGGTCATGACACACTTCAAACCCGTGCACTGAGATCTAGGTCTCTAGACCTGCAGATAAGGTCTGTTGCCCCAGATTTTAGTGAACTCCTCAAGAAGCGGGTGATAGAGGTGGGTCTAAAGAAAGAAATTTCCCCAGAGAAAACCCAGGAGATTCCACTGGCCCAACAGAAACCAGATACTGAGCTGCTGGATACGAATATATCAGCTCCTCCACCCCTACCTCCACATCCATCCTCAGCTGAAGCTGGAGAACCTAAACCTCATGCCAGAATGGGGGAGGGGCTTGAGAGCAAAGCCCCACCCCCAACACCAAGCACTGTTAAAGTGACAACAGCCAACCTTGCACCAACTCCAGCCGCCCCTGAAACAGCAATTGCAACCCATCAGCAAGAGTTAAAAAATGATACCATCTCAACTAACCATGTTTCAGCCTGTACCAGGTAAAGGCTTGTTTATTTCTATGTGATATCACCTATTAAATGATCAATAAGTTCCTAACATTTTGTCTAAATGCGATCAAATTTTATTTTTGGTTTTGAGAATAAAGTGCTTGAGATACAATACCTTTCAAAAGATTGGAGTTTGAAAGATGTTTTAATATTTTTCTCTTTTGCTCACAGAGGCTGCATATTTTTGATCAAAAATATCATATCTCAAAACATCGTTAAAATTTAAATGAACTTCTTTATATTTTAATGTGTTAAAATGTAGTTTATTCCTTTCATGGCAAATCTGAATTTTCAGCAGCCATTACTCCAGTCATCAGTGTGAATCAATCCTTTAGAAATCATTATAATATACTAATTTGATACTCAAGAAATAGTTCTTGTAATAATCAGTTGCGCTGCCTTATATTTAATCAAACTTATGATCTTTCTTCACTGCTTAATACAAGAAAATGGTCTTGAAAAACGAAAATGTGTTACAAATATACATTTCTTATCACAGTCACACAACTGAAGGTGTGGAAGAGAGCATGATAAGTTTCACAGCTAATGGACTGACCATCATAGCTGATGAGGAATACTTGACCATCACCACCACAGCACCCTCGCCTCCAAGCTGCAGCAATGCTGTCTCCAATGAACCTCCACCACCACCACCGGCCCTTTCCCCATCACTGTTAAGCACACCTCCATCCTACCAGCAAGCAACTCAAGCGTCATCACCAGTGAAACCTCCTGACCAGTTTACCCTCCCCTCAGCCAGAAACAACAACGGCTGGGATGATGATGATGAAGAGGAGGATGACGAAGATCCCCAAAGGGTAAAGTCTGATTGCATTTGCCTACAGATGTACAAGCCATTAGATTAGCATACGTTTCAGAGCTGGTTTAAGCTTCAAAACTTTGGAATTCACTGCCTGCTTTATTTATTGTTTTATTTATTTTTGCTATTTATGTTTTCTTTTTTCTGTGTAAGTGCCATTGAGAAGCTTGCTTTATCAAATAAAGTTTATTAAATTATAATTATTGTTAGCATAGCCTAGTTGTTCAGCATCTCTTTTCTTCTTCCTTTAGGACATGTTGAAGGAGTTTGAACTGAATGTCTCACTGACCAAATCATGGTGTGGCAGTTTTGGTTTTACAATAACCAGGAGTAAACTGGACAACTGCTTTTATGTCCAGGAGATCCTGGATAATCCAGCCAAAGCAGATGGCAGACTTAGGGCTGGAGACAGGCTTGTCATGGTACCACTTTTCCCACCATTAGAAACACAATCACAGTTATGCTTTTATGACCATCCCTTTCTGAAGATTTCATAAGATTGTGTTGTCAGTGATTTGAATTGGCATTATCTCCTTTTAGGTAAACGGTCACAATGTGACCAGCGTGACAGATGATGTGGTTATTAGCATCCTCAGGTCTTCCTCTAAAAGACTGCACATGGTGCTGGGCAGAGCTGTGCAAAATCTACTCCCTCCGCCGCCTCCCGACAGACTCCAGGACATTGTCATCCCCAAGACTCCATCCGGACAACTGGGTGAGGAGATGCTTTATAGCATATATATAGATATATAACAAAAAGATTTCACATTCAATTCAAAATGATGATCCTTTTGCATCTGTTTATGCAGGTATCAAGCTAACAGGGGGTATTGGCAGCAAGTGGCAGGGAATTTATGTCCAGGAGGTGGTGCCAAGCTCCCCTGCTAGTGAAGAGGGCAGCATCCAGCCCAATGACAAGATTGTTTATATATGTGGGAAGTGCACCCTGGGAATGATGCTGGAGGATGCTGTGAAAGTGTGTGAGAGTGCCCCACGCAAAGTCCGATTAAAAGCCATGAGGTTTGAATGGAGAATAATTATGTTTAAACATGAATTAGTATCAGTTTTTGCCTTAATAAGTTTTTATTTAATGTTTGCTTTGTTTCAGAGATGACCAACCAGTGATACCAGTAGATAAATGGAATGGTACGTTTGAGCCGAGTCTACTTGAATTACAGCAATAATTGGTTTATTCATAATTTATACAAAATATAAAGGTTGATGTTTACTGTAATAAGATTGTGTGTTTGCTGATATTATTGATTCTTTTGATTATATGGGGTTACATGTAGACTTTAACCTTCCCTTGGGCCAGGTAACTGCTCTGGCTGTCAGTGGGAAGGGTTTTTGCTTGCTCTGAGATGGCGCTCGTGATCGACACGTTTCAGTCTAGTCTGAAGTGACAGAAATGAGGCAGAGAGCATCTCCAGTGGTTTTCCAGAGCAGCCTAGGCTTTCATAGCACGCTTCACTTGCCATTGCGTCATTTTAAGTGGAGTGTCAGCTCTTATTAGTCAGCATTACCCACTGTGTCAGTCCTGAATAATATTTCATTATTTTGGTTTCAATCACTAATTTTTATACAAAAAAGCATTAAAAGGTGTGTTGTTTTCTCAAAAAAGATTTATGGTTTTTGCCATAAACTTGCCTTGATTCTAGGTTGCTGATGGTGGTGTGGCGAACTATTTATGTCATTTAATGAGTCTTAAATTAAATTAAATTATTAAATGGGCATAAAAAATAACATATAGATAGGGTTTAAAAATTGTGTAATATTTTCTTAAAAACATAAAATGAAGGAAATTGTGATTTATGGAGTACCATATTTAAAAATAATAATCATTAATAATAATTTATTAGTTTATTTAAAAGAAAAATCCTATGTTGGTCTATAAAGTTTATATAGATGTTTTTAATACAAATGTAGATTTCTGGAGTAACATCTCAAACCACAAACATCTTCTTTTTGTCCTTTACTATTTTTCCTCTTTAGGTTTGTTTGAATGGAAGGAGAAAAAAGTCTTCCCCCGCCTGGAAGAGCCTGTGTCCCCTGACATGGAGGTGGCTCCTGCCGATGGTAAAGCCTTTGGTTTCCTGTGTCTCAGTTGTCTGGGAATTGTGGCATTAGATCTGTGCTGACAGACATGGCATGTCCTGCTCAGAGGGCAGCAGGTGCGGAATTAATTATTAGCAAGGGACATGGCCTCCTCTGGCCGATCAAAGTGCGCTTTCGTTGTGTCTGATGAATAAAGGCCAGCTGATCTAGTGGGCATCCGGGTTGCTAGGAGATCGCTAGCCAGGAGGTCCGAAAGAGCTTGAAAAGGTGAGCATAGTTTACCTACAGTAGCACGGAGCAGGTCATCAACACATCTCCCCCAAAATGGCAGCAGAGGAGGGAGACATTCGTGAGTTCGGGAATTGTTTTAAATTGTTGTGATCTTGGTTTCTTATTTATCATGAAGAATAGGATGTGATGATGTGCTTGGATTGTTTTTGTCTTCATTTTTGTGTAACTTTGACATTGTTTGAATAAGTTTGATGAACCATTCAGAGTAAATGGTCCTGCTTAGTTACAGAACTGCATTTAAAAATTCTTTAGTTTTGGTTTTAGAATTCTTTGTTGTTGACACAAAATCTTTCTCTCTTTTCTGTTACAGTTAAACCTGTTGCTGACAGTGCCATACAATCCAGGAAAAGGCTGTCTGTCACATCAGAGCAGGAGGTAATTGTCCCTCGGCCTTGTTTTAGGCTGATGCTGTTATAAAGTTACGCCAAAGTTTGATGAAACCAATGTGGATATGGGTTATCGAACTCGACAAAAAGAAACAAGCCTTCAATGTTGCCTTTGGGCTTGAGGGGACAGCTTGTGAAATGGTGATGGAAATACCTGCGGAGCATTTAGACAGTGATAATGGTATGGCAACACTGATGGTTAAGCTGCATTTACCCATACTGTGTGTGGGGAGAAATGGCTGGAAGACTACATCGATGATCTAACTCAAAATCATGTAAGCCAGTTGATGCAAACAGAAAATCCCAGCTGCAGATAAGTTCGGTTTGGAAATGGGAATTTGGTATATTCCACAAGAAATGTGAAACTAACAGCTAAAATATGACTGACAAAAAGCCTAATTGAAATAGAGGTTGTCAAGGTTGACATTCCACTCCTGAGATTATCCTGAAGGTCAAACAAGAAAATTGATGTGACTGCCACACAGCCCTTTACTTTGCCCTGATGGCTAAGAACATTGTTCAAAAAAAACTTTAAAACACTGGTGTAGTTCTCCCGAATATTGACCCATCTAAGCTGAGCAAATGGATCTGATTTCATCACTTGAAAAATGACAGTGTGAAATGTCAGTCCTAATGATTGGATTTAAAAGACCAATTTTATTTGTATGCACTCAGTGTTAATGATGCATTAGTGTTTAGACTGACTAAATGTTCCCGTTCCTCTGTGTTCTGCAGAGCTGTATCCTCCAGGTAGAGTTCACCAAGCCTGAGAAAGGGGAGCTGGGCTTTGCTCTGGTGGGAGGGGCCAATGGGAGCACACTTAGAGTGAAGGATATTTGTTGTGGGGGTGTGGCCGAGCAGGATGGTCGTCTTCGAGTGGGTGACATTCTTTTGGAGGTAAGTGCAAACCATTCACTCAGTGATTTTTCATTGATAAACCATATGTGTACCAAATCTGTGTATGTTTGCAGGTGAATGGCATAATTGTATCCGGACTGAGCCACTGTAAAGTTGTGGATATTTTGCGGAAGGCAGAGGGCACGGTTCAGCTGACGGTATGTAGGGACATCCTGCCAATGACAACCTGCTCTGGTTCCAGCTCCCCTGCTGAGGCCTCTCAGGAATTCAACACATCAAATTCTGCAGGTCAGCAACCCTCATACACGTACGTCCCGCTCTGTGGCTCCCTCTGCATTATAACTCATCTGTTATGTTAGAGTGGCAGCATCATCATCACTCAACATATATCATTCAACAAAAACAAAAAAATTTAACTTATAACTAATGTATTGACTGATGGATAAATATAAATTTACACTTACACCTATACTTATGCATTTAGCAGATGCTTTTATCCAAAGCGACTTACAGTACATTCAGGCTATACATTTCTTTTTTTACCAGTATAAATGCAAGTTAATACCAATAGCATTCTCAATGGATAATGAAGTTTTTTGTTTTTATCCTTTTTTTATCAGTTCCTTTTTTCATAATAGTAACTAAATATTGAGTAAATTATGTAAAATACACTACCATTCATAAGTTAATTTCTAAGATTGCTATTTCAAATAAATGCTGTTCTTTTTAGCTTTCTAGACATCTACATCAACCCAACCTTAAAAAGCTATATTGTTCAAACACTAATACTGACACTTGTTAGAAACTGAGATATTGGTTTCATTGATTTAACTGTCTTCTCCTGCTTTAACACTTCATTTGCAGATATTACAGCACGAACAGAAACACAGGCAGATCCTGTGTCTTTCCAGACCTCAGAATGTCCTGGTCTTGGAGGGAAATGTGAGCAGGTATAATCCCTCCCTACCCCTTTAGATTGAACTTGTTAATTAAAATACTGACGACTTTCTCCAGTGAATTGAAAGCCCTTCCCACAACAGATTAGTAGACAAAAAGGAAACCACTGAAACACAGATGACAGTAAGGATGTCCTGAACAGAGTTAACTCATCACCTGTCTCCTCTTCTTTCTCTTTATCCTTTTTCTGTCTATCTCTTGCCTGTAGGAAAGTCAAAACTGTACACCTACCTGTCAGAGGTGTTGTCCATCTCTGGGAGTCACAGACATGCTTCAGGAAAGGTGAGTGTCACTGAATTTCCATATTTGGTATAAAGAGTGCTGCAAGTGTATTGGACAGTATGAGACCTCAAAGTTTGTTCTGAATGAACTAAAACCTCAGAAAAGGGTCAGTTTATTAATAAGTCTGCAATGTGTCATGACTGCTCATAAACCAGGTCATAAGGACTGAATTTCATTGCAGTTTTTGTTTTGTTTCTGTTTGTTTGTTTTAACATAGCTCTCAAACGGAACCGCCACAGGGAGGCACTAAAGAGTCATTAATGAAATACAGGCTCAATAATCACAGCTTTGGCTTCTAGTTAGGCTGGCCTACAAGCCACTCTTGTTATAGTACGTAGCACTTGCAATTAGCAGCTTTTTTACATTTTAGGTGGAAAAATCGCAGGAAATTCAGCCTTGCATGATAACAGGCCCCGGAACATAGCAATGTGGTCAAGGTCTCTGCTCATTCCTGCCCCGTACCCCCTTCAGGACCGACCCCCAGAAGCAGCATCTAGAAAAATCTGCCATGAAAACAGAGCGCAGCCAGTCAGACGGCTGGAGCAGTGATGAAGAAGAGGATGGTGATGGTGAAAACCATGCTTCTCAGTCACTGCTTCCCGAGACCGTTCCTAATACAGGTAAATGAATGTACTGGACATTATATTCATAGCTCATATTTTTCACCATCTGTGTGATTCTAAAATAATGTATTGTAGAGATTTGTGGCTTGTGTAGATCCTTAAATCACCTGAAAAGGCTTTATTACATTAAGGTCGACCTATTGTGTCAGAAGAGGAGCTTGCTAGGCTTGCAGTGATATCTCCATCTAAGAATGGGCAGTACTCTGGCTCCAGGGTCAAAGCCCTCATACAGGCCCTTGAACAGTTAGAAAAGCAAGATCTGATCAAAGAGTTTATGGTGGGTTCTTACTGTTGACATCAATACAAACAACTATATTTTATTGCTTATTAATACAACTACATCTTTTTTTAATGTTTTAATATTTTTCATATAAATCTGTAGTTTATCTCTCTAATATAGTGTCTACAATACACATCAAAGTATTTGAAGAATGGTAATTTAAGTGTGAACATGTGTGACTCTTTTTTTTAATAGGCTTTAGAGCATTTGAAACCCTCAGACAACTGCCTGGTTGGAAAAGCACACGAAAACCGGGAGAAGAACAGATACAGAGATATCCTGCCCTGTGAGTTCCTCTGTTTCTCCCATAATCCACCACAAACCCAGTTAGAATTTTTATTGCCGTTTTACAGTTTGCAAGCCTCAGTTCTCATAAAACAGATTTTTGGGTGTACATTTTCACACCATTTTGCAACCACATGGACCACACACTGTACACTGCCAGGAAACTCTAATTTCTTAGAATAAAAAAAAATGCAGATTTTTACAGTAAAATGTTAAGAATCACTGTAAATAAAAAAACATCCATATTGTCCCACATTGTTCATTGTGAAGATTTAAATTAATCTATGAGTCTCCTGTTTAACTTTATTTATTTATTTATTAATTATTACACAATTTTAATATATTACTATTAATTACATTTAAATGATTTGTTTGGCTATACTGCTCAAACAAAATTTACTGTGAATTCACAGTAATACTCCAGAGCAAAGAACATTTGTTCAGTTTAAGATAACAGCGAATGTGAGCAGAGGACTGAATCCTGTATACATTTACCTGTAAACAATGGAACACATTACACGGTTACAATCCCTGGTTATTAACTCCCAGGTCTCCTACCAGTGCTGGATATTAGATTACAGTGCCAGTGTAGACATCTCTTTGACTCTGTATTTCACACTCTATCAGCCACCTCTTTGCGGCTTTCCGGACCTCCTCACCCATGTGGTGCCATTTTCACACTGCAGCCATGGTTATCCTCTTAGTACTGTTTCAGTTTTTGCTGGTGTGAAGTGTAATCAGGTCAGAGGCTACTTGAGGCGTTGTTTGCCCTCAGTTTAAAACAAAACACAGAACGCTGCAAACGTAAAGTCAAACAGGAGATGTGTGACTTATAGATCTGCTTTCACTGTTAATGGGAAACATCCATTCATGTGCAGGGTCAGAACAAGTATGCAGAGAGTGGGCTGTAGTTGTATTGAAGAGAGGGGGTCTCTGTACAGAATAGGCACAATACGGCGCTTATGTGCTGGCGGGAGGCAGACTGGCCCTAGCCTGGCCCGGAGTGTTTGTTTATTATCACGGCAACTCACTGGGCTTCTGTTCCCCAAATAAAGCGCCCGGGATTGAAAAGTGTGAGGCCCCTGGGATTTAACCACTGTTATTGCTGGAGGCAGTTCAAGGGCTGCAACCTTCTCCAGGAAGCATGATGCCACCCATTGTGGAGGCCGCTCCGCACGAATTTACCTAGTCCCAGTGACATACGCTTCCTCTCACATATGCCCCCCTGGATTATCTCCTTTCCTCTCAGTTTCGTTTTTCGCCCCTTTTCCTCTTCTGAGGTGTTGAACATGTTTTCGCAAGCAGACCCCTTTAAAGTGTTACAACAGCAATCCCTTCAGCACTCTCACTATATATATATATATATATATATATATATATATATATATATATATATATATATATATATATATCACTTAGTGATTCTGGATTAACAGGACAAAACAAGCTATTAACAAATAGGACCTACCTAAAATGAGTGAAAAATCACAAAATCTTAGCATAGTTAATTAAATATTTAAATATTTAAAACCAGAGCCTGACTGATGAACTCGTAGTATATGTAGGTCAAATATGGAAAGAGGATGTTTGAGATTAAAATATTATATTTTTATTATATTGTTGTATTTGTATATGTTTACAGAAGTTTAGGGGTCATTATTACAATTTAAAATAATTGATTTTGCTTAATATTTTTTGATGAATAGTAAGTTATAAAAATAATAGCATTCATATTATTATAATCTTTTT
This sequence comes from Carassius auratus, assembly GCF_003368295.1. Taxonomy (NCBI): domain Eukaryota; kingdom Metazoa; phylum Chordata; class Actinopteri; order Cypriniformes; family Cyprinidae; genus Carassius; species Carassius auratus. The sequence goes on from NC_039280.1 coordinate 7,796,127, forward strand.
GTAATGATATAAAAGTGTTTACTGTCAATTTTGATTAGTTTAAGTCATCTTTTCTTAATACAAGTGTTTTATTCATTCTTAAAATTATATATTGTTTTTTTATTATTTAAAAAAAATATTATTTTAATAATATTTTAAATCTGACCCCAAAAATTGAAACAGTAAGTTTGAAGGACCCAACCTTAATAAGTAATAATGTAATGTTATGGTTTTAACTGAAATAAACCGAAAAAAAAACAGGCGATGTAGTTTTTTTGTAATTCTAGTTACAAAAAAATGTAAATAAATAAAAAGGGATCATTGCGTTTATTTACTTTCAGGATTTAAATTAAATTTTAAATAATTTAAAAAAAATGGCAAGTTAAAGTCTCAAGTCTAAATGGGCTACAAGAGCCAACACATCACCATGAGAATACTCTAAAATATTCTTCTCACCGTGCTCCCTGTGTTCACTCCTTCAGACTTTCCAGCCAGCATGACCTTGAGAGCTTATTTCATTTATTTGGAGCTATTTGTTGTACCTCGGTACAATTTGTTCCTCCTCTATGGGGAAACCAAAAACATTGCATTCTTGGTTTGCAGATTAATAACACTGTTGGCTACCGAAGCCAACAACAGCAATCACCTCATTACAGGAATGCTGAGGCCTCGTATAAACCTCCTACCTATGTTTCAAATAAAAAATTGTTTGTGGTTTGGGAAGCATACATTTGATAGTAAAGCAGTTTGCTTATGCATGGATTTTAAATGAATCTGAAAAGAGAAAAACTTTATACCTTTATACCAGCTGGTTTTCATATGAGCACTGTGCTTTAGTTTCCCCATAGGAATTGAGCCATCATAGAGAGTTTAACTGTTGTTTTCTTATCTTATATTATGGCCACATAACATGCATGCTTGTTTAAGCTCAATTGTACTAAACTCTTGGCTGAGGAACATACATTTATCATTACAGCAGAAGTAATTGCTTAGTTTTTCAAACTGTGTATGAAGATGAATTGATCACAATTCACAATCCCTGTTTATCTCAAATGTTTGAACAATCAGATGATAAAACGCGTGTTCCTGTCGGAGGGAATGAGGGCTACATCAATGCCAGCTACATTCGTATGAAGGTGGGCACAGAGAAGCTCTTCTACATCTCTGCTCAGGGCCCTTTGCCTGGCACCCAGGATAACTTCTGGCAGATGGTGTGGGAGAACAAGTCTGATGTTATCGCCATGATGACTCGGGAAGTAGAACATGGCCGGGTAAAATGCCACAAGTACTGGCCCGAGAAGCTCGACATTCCCAAAGAAACCAGCTGTTACCAGCTCCACCTGGATAACTACCAGATGCTTGACTATTTCCACATTAAGGTCATCAAGATGGTGGAAAAAGAGGTTAGGAGCATGTACCTGATGGAAATTTTCTTACTGTAACCATTTCACTGTAAAAGCCACTTTTTAAGCATCACAGTCACGCTATGATTTCAACATCCCTTAAGGAATAGTTCACCCAGAAACATTTTTTTCAGGGAATTTACTCACCCTCAGGCTATCCAAGATATAGATGGGTTTCTTCATTCTAATAGATTTGGAGAAATGTAGCATGACATCACTTTCTCACCAGTGAATGGGTGCCGTCAGAAAGATAGTTCAAACAGCTGATAAAAACATCACAATAATCCACAAGTATTTAATTCCAGTCCATCAGTTAACGTCTTGTGAAGTGAAAAGCTGTGTGTTTGTAACAAATTCTTCATTATGACGTTATTAGTTTAAAAATGGTGCTTAAGACAGTTTCTTTTGTCCAAAATATAGCTTTTTTGTGTTTTTTTGACAACAGGGGAAGGACTTTTCATTTGGGGAAGTGTTATTAAGTGTTATCTGCCAGTTTGGCCAGAAGTGACAATTTAAGTAATACATTTAATGGTGGATGAACTTTTAATGATGGATTTGTTTCTTACTGTACAAACAACCAGCTTTTTGCCTCACAAGAAATGAACTGATGGACTGGTGTTGTGTGGATTACTTGTGGATTTTGTTTCTGTCAGCTATTTGAACTCTAATGCAGGATTAATCTTTTATTTAAATGTATTTTAAATGCTTTTTTATTTATAATTGTTTTCAGAATCAGAATCAGAATCAGAATGAGCTTTATTGCCAGGTATGTTTACACATACGAGGAATTTGTTTTCGTGACAGAAGCTCCGCAGTACAACAGAATGACAGCGACAGAACATAAAACACATAATAAAAGAATAAAAAATACAAATATGTAGACAGTGAATGACAATATACAAATGACAATTGTAGGCAGGTATATTACAAAGTGAAGTTATGTATGTACATATATATTGTGTGCAAAATTTAAGTGTATACTAAGTATGTGTGTTAGATAGTTCATTTCTTGTGAGGCAAAAAGCTGTGTGTTTGTACAGTAAGAAACAAATCCATCATTAAAAGTTCATCCACCATTAATAGTACATGTTTTAATAACGTTTCGATATTTCTATTGGAAATAAGACAAAACTGTTTATCTTCTAAATTTCGAATCTCCCAAAATCTCAATTATTGATTTGTTATGCAACTTTGGGCCCTATTTTAACGATCTGAAACGCAAGTGTCAAAGCGCGAAACGCAAGTAAGTTTGTGGGCGGGTCTCGGCGCTGTTGCTATTTTCCCGGCGGGATAAATGGCTCTTGCGCCCGGCGCAAATCTAAAATGGGTTGGTCTGAAGTAGCTTCATTATTCATAGGTGTGGTTTGGGCGTAACGTGAAATAAACCAATCAGAGCGTCATCCAACATTCCCTTTAAAAGCAGGTGCGCAAGTTCCATTATGGATTGCTATTATTATGGCGTATTTACCAGGCGCACGCCAGGAGCGGTTCACAGCCGTGGAGACTGGTGTTCTTGTAAGAGCAGTGAAAGACAGAGAAGTTGTGTTGTATGGGGATGGGAGAAACCCACCCAAAATACACCACAATGATTTCCGTCATCTCATGTGTTAATATTTTTTTTAGTGTAACAATTTATGATATGCAAAAATAACTGTTGCATCTGTGTAGATTACATGAGCAAAGTGTATGCGCGTTGTGCACGCTATACATTATGGTCAAGCATGCGCCCTTAAAATAGCATAATGAACAACGCGCAACGCGCCACTGACTTTAGACTAGGTTTTTTCTGGTCAGTGGCGCAATTGTTTAATGAAACAGCAAAATAGCACCAGGGATTGTTTGCGCCGGAACACGCCTCCTTTTTTGCGCTGAACCGCCCAGGGAGCGCAAGTTCATTCACTAGTTTAGCGACGTGCTTCTGTGGAGGGAAAAGCGCGCTTTGCGCGGGTGCAAAATAGGAATGACACATGCGTCGGTGTACAAAGTCAATTGCGCTGGGTGCAAGATAGGGCCCTATGTATTCAAAACCCATTAAATTGTGTACATTTCCAGAGTGGAGACATTCACTTTGTAAAGCATCTAAAGTTCACCACATGGCCTGACCATGGCACGCCACACTCCTCCGAGCAGCTGGTGTGCTTCATGCGCTACATGAGGGCTGTTCACACTAAAGGGCCGATCATAGTCCACTGCAGTGCAGGCATTGGCCGATCTGGAGTCCTCATCTGCACTGACGTCATCCTCAGTCTAATTGAGAAAGACCTAAGTGTGAGTATTTTAAACAAGCATAGCATTAGCACCAAACTTAAAGCAATAGGTCATCCAAAAGTGAAAATTTGTGTTGATAAGTAATGAAAGAATTCTCATTTAAATACACAGTGTAACATTATGAGGAGCTGAATGTACTGTTTGTTCTTCTGTTTGCTGCCATAGATTAACGTGAGTGGCATTGTAAAGGAGATGAGACTCCAGCGGCACGGCATGATTCAAACCAAGGTGAGTATGTCAGGACATTGAGTAAGAGTGCTTCCTTCAGGTGAATATATAAATCAATGATGGGAAATTGACTAGTGCACATTATTTCTCAGTCACTGTGTAGGTTTGTTTATTCATTATTTTTGCATTATCCTTCTTCTCAATATACAATATAGTCATATAAATCCTCTGGACAGGTTTCTTCTCTCTGATTTCAGGAACAATACCTCTTTTGTTACAAAGTCTGGCTGGAAGTGTTACAAAGCATCTCACTACTTGATCACCACTGACAAACTGAAACCTCTTCATGAACAAATCCTTACAGTCCTTACATTTCCTCAGAAAGGCAAAAATATATGTGTTTTTGAGTTGCAGACATGGGGATGTGTTAATTGTGTATCTGATATAGTATGACCACTTCTATTACTCAAATATTGAATATATCATTGGAAATATGGTAGATATTTTCATTAACTGTGCAATGTCCTTGTGTGATATGATATCTATTTTTGTACCATTTTGGCTTAAAAACGATGATTTCATAGCCTTTCTGGACTCTTTGTCATTTTGCCTTGAATGTTTTTTTTTTTTTTTTCGTTTTTTTTTAAGACAAAAGTTATGCGGATTAATTATTATTTAGAATTAATTTAACATTTTTCACATTTTGAACAGAAGTGTGTCCAGTTATGTGATTTTCTTCATTTAAAATGCTTTTTACACTCTCAGAAGAACCAGCTGCTAGACAGATACTTTTAGCAAAGTGCCTTTTAATTTCTCTATGTGGGCAGCTTGCCGCTCATCTTTCTTTATCTGCACTCTTCTTGATTATAACAAGCTGTTTTACCTCTTAGTTGACATTAGGTCAGAGCAGGAGGAATTAACCCAAAGAAATAGGATTGATGCAATGAGATTACAAACCACAGCCTTCTTATCTGTATGTATAGCCTATGAGTGTCTGCCAGCAGGCGTAATCGCTTGGAAACCAGGATTTGACTTTGGACAGCAGAGCACGTATCTGCTTACACATGTAATGGAGAAGGAACGCTTGCAGTAAACCATTTGAAGACATCGCTCTCACAATATTAAGCAACAGATGTGTGACTGGGTTGGAAATGCTAATGGACCAATATTCTGTGATACTGCAGGACTTCTCACTGTTTAGCTTGATGCAAAGCAACAGCACAATAATTTTCAGCACACTAATGTCTTAAAAGTTATGTTTATTATAGACTATCAGAGCACGTATGAGCTTTTAAATTGCGTAAATCGTCCCATTTGGTCTACAGTCATGTATTTATTTGCATTAATTTTCCACTGGCTGTGTGAAAAGGTTATCGAACTACTATATTGCTGTATTACGTTCTAAATGATTAACCTTGTACTTCGATGGAAAGCTCAATTATAAACTCTAGTTATGAGATATATCAGAAATGTATTACTCTTCCTATACCTGTTTTTACAAATAAAAACACTATATAATTGTATTTCATCCAAATATCATTTGTCATATTCAAAGCATTTTATTCATGTAATGTTTTTTTGTTTATGTTTTTCGCAGACAAAATACCATGCTAAAATAAACCTGCACTGCAGTGGACCACGCACTAATTTCAGTGGCACTGCAAGATTGCCATTAAATCTGCAGATGAACCAGAGATCAATGGGGCACAAGCAGATAGTACAAAAATGTACAAATGAGATGTTTCAATGATCATGCTAGTAACTTGCTAGTCCTCCTAACAGCATGTTAATCATGCTAGAAAGATGCTACCAACATGCTATTAACTTGCTAATCATGCTAGGCATGCTAGAACCATGCTAGCAACTTGCTAGTCATGCTAACAACATGCTGATCATGCTAGTAACTTGCTATTCATGCTAGAAACATGCTAGTAACTTGTTAGCCCTGCTAGTAACTTGCTAATCATGCTAGAAAGATGTTAGGAACATACTAATCATGTTAATAACATGCTAGTAACACCATTGCAACTGCTCTGGGTACCCTAGCAACTGCACAGCAACCCCCAATCTATCTATCTATCTATCTATCTATGTCTGACAGACCATATTACCTTCAAAACATTCAAAAAAAAAAAAAGCTTTTAAAACTTTACACTTTTTAAGCTTTTAGAACTTTTTCTAACTTCCTGGTCTGGCTTTCTAAAGCCAACTTAAAGTTTGTCTAGACTAACTTTTTTTTAATCTAGTTTCAAATTGCTCTATCAGTGTGTTGGCAAGTTAGCCTAAGTCTGATTACAAAACTAATTACTCTTATGCGCCAGAATCAGGAACAGAAAATGTTAAATTCCTACACCTTTTTTATTCACAGCTGTAGCCAATTTTATAGCAAAAGAACTTTAGCATATCGAATCCTATTTAGTATGTCAGCACATCTCAGCTTTTCATCCTGCACTTGATCTGTACACATCCCGAGGTTTCCAAATGTCATTGCGGCCACGCTGTGGATGATAAATTTCAGTAGGAGAAACAAAAACAGAGACTTTACAGCCAAAGCCATGGCACATGGGGCAGAGTGTTCCCACTCTGCTTTTACTGCAGAGTAAATACCGCCTCTCACGTGGGCTCCTGTGACAGCATGGAAAGCCTTTTGACCTTGCAAAAGAGGAGGAAAGCCTTCAAATCCAAACATTTGTGCAAAAACACGATTAGCAAGTTTCCAGGCCTTGTTGGTTTTCTGAACTATAGCAACCACCGCTTGAGCTGTCTTCAACTTTTTGTAAAGTGCTAAACCACAAATGAGTGGTAATTTCACATCAGGAGGGATGTTCCCTATTATTATTAATTGAACAATCACTCTTTGCTGAGAAGCTACCTTTATGTGTTGGAAATGAAACACTCTTCCCATAGCTGATGTGATTTTAGGCATGTCTTGCAATAATAAGGACCCATCTGGATTTCATTATTGCTTCTGTTTTCTTCATGTTCTCCAAATGTTTCCAATTAGTGAAGACCAATAATGCCACTGTTGCCTCATAGTAAACATAATGTGTTGGTGGAATGAAATCATTGACATTCATTGTATTATTTTGTAGTTGTTGGCAATCCTATATCATCTTTATTTAATTATTGTTGTGGTTTGTGCAAATAATGCAGCATTTTTTCATCTAAAGTGTGACTATAAAATGAAACTCCACTTATTGACAATAGCAGCCCGCTGACATAAAGCAATTCCTTTAGCGAGGTCTGATTTACTGTACTTGCAGAAGGAAACTGGTGAAGGATGTGGTTGGTATCTGACATACTCCAGTCATTGATCATGCAACTGAAACCACATGTGCGGAAATTTGAACATACTTTAAGAATTAATATAAACCCTAACCGAGCTCTTCTTTCAGTTTTATAACACTTCCCGAGCCGCTGCTATTGTCACTGAGCTGGAGAGATCAAGAAGACAGTGACTTTATTTTCTGCGTATAGCTCTAGAGTGGGTGTATTGTCGTGGTAAAGTCATTTGGAACTGTGTATTCGGAGAGAGCCAGTGATTTATAAGAGTGTGGAAATGATCTCACAGTTACCTTGTAAATCCACCAACTCTTGGGTTCACAGTACAGTGCAGACATAACTTTTTTGTAACAAATGTAAAAATAGCACACAATGTTATACAGCACTAACTTGTCAACGTTCTCCTAAAGCGGTTCCACAGAATTACATTGAAAATGTTGATAATGCAAATAGAAATTACAAATAGAGGCACCAAACCAGTTCTGAGAAAGAGTTTGTTTTGTAGAATTCAGAATCCAAAGTACTTCAGGCTTGAGAAACTCTCGTATGTCAGGTACTGGTAAGGGAGGAACTCAGGTGCAGACAGGGATTCTCAAACAAAGGGTTTATTACAAAAAGGGGAAAACAAAAACCCACGAGGGGGAAAACACGGAGCAAGGTAAAGACTAAATAACTAAAACAGGACTGGACTGACAAGATAAACAAGGACTCTAAATACTAACTATAAACAAACACTCACGGTAATACAAACACTTCTTAAGGAACAATCACAGAGTGGAGCAATCACAGGTACAGAAATCACAATGAACCGACGCAAGACAGAGCACACTAGGAGATCTAAATAGGGGGAACAACCAAGACACGACAGGTGGCACAGATGGGACAATCAAGACACGACTAGGTTAACAAGGGGGGCGGGGCAAGGGAACGAGACAACACAAGCACATGGCCCAAAGACAAGGCCATGCGCTTGTACACAAAACATGGGTCTGTCATGATCCTGCCTCAAGACTAGGAAAAATCAAGGACACGAGGGCAGAATCATGACAGAACCCCTCCCTTAAGGAGCGGCTTCCAGACGCTCCTCAAGGGAACATCAAACACGAGACATGACTGACATGACGGACTGGGACACCGACACAAACCAACAAGACATGACAAATAATAACAAAGGCAGACATGAATACACGACGGCAGGGTTGGGGTGACAAATCAAAAAAACAAACAGGGAAGGGGAGGGGGCGGGAGCACAAAGTTCATGGGGACAGCCTAGGGTGGGTGGGAGGGGTAGGGATCTTTGGAGGACAGGACGAAGGCTGACGACGGGGGGTACGGGCAGGTCTGGGTGGTGAGGGGTGGGGAGGGGTCTCGGGACAACTGACAGGGGACATGACAGGAGCAGACACAGGACGCGGGGCAACACTTACGGGACGCGGGGCAACATCAACAGGACGAGGGGCGACTACATCTACAGGACGAGGGGCGACTACATCTACAGGACGAGGGGCGACTACATCTACAGGACGAGGGGCGACTACATCTACAGGACGAGGGGCGACTACATCTACAGGACGAGGGGCGACTACATCTACAGGACGAGGGGCGACTACATCTACAGGGCACGGGGAGGCAACATCTACAGGGCACGGGGAGACAACATCTACTGGGCACGGGGAGACGACAGGACACGGGGATACAACATCTACTGGACACGGGGGCACATCAACGGGACACCGGGCCACATCAACAGGACACGGGGCCACATCAACAGGACACGGGGCCACATCAACAGGACACGGGGCCACATCAACAGGACACGGGGCCACATCAACAGGACACGGGGAGACAACGACTGGACACTTAGGACTTCTGGGGACAGGGTAAGGGGACAAAACAGGACTGACGGGGACTTCTAAAATTTGGACAAGACGGGACAAATAGTCAGAAAAAGCTTTAGCAGCTAGGATAATAGGCAGCTCCTTATGGGATGAGACCGACTGTACAAGAGTCTTTGCTGCAGAGTCGGCCGCGGCTCTCTCCTCCGCTCTCACGACTGCAGCTCTCTTCTTTGCCGGCTCGGGCACGCTCACTGTTGCTGGCTCGGGCACGCTCACCGCTGCTGGCTCGGGCACGCCCACCGCTGCTGGCTCGGGCACGCTCACCGCTGCTGGCTCGGGCACGCTCACCGCTGCTGGCTCGGGCACGCCAGCTCTCTCCGCTGCTGGCACGGGCACGCCAGCGCTCACCGCTGCTGGCTCGGGCACGCCAGCTCTCTCCGCTGCTGGCACGGGCACGCCAGCGCTCACCGCTGCTGGCATGGGCACGCCAGCTCTCTCCGCTGCTGGCACGGGCACGCCAGCGCTCACCGCTGCTGGCACGGGCACGCCAGCGCTCACCGCTGCTGGCACGGGCACGCCAGCGCTCACCGCTGCTGGCACGGGCACGCTCACCGCTGCTGACTCGGGAGGAGACAGGGTCACAGGACCGGCAGGCCCCTTCTTCCTCTTCCTCCTCGGGCGCGGTGCAGAGGCTACAGCTGGGTCAGAGGCGGGTTGGGGGAGTTTGGTCTCGGACAGGGCAGACTCGGACGCCGAAGACTCTGAAGCCGACTCCCACGAAAACCGTCTCCCTCGTTTAATGGGGAGACTGCTGGCTGAGGAGGGCACCTCAGGACTCTGGGAGGGGCTTGCCTGACCCCCCAGGGTTGCCACGGCCAGGACACGACCCTCCGGGATCGCCGGCAGCTGGGTAGGTGGAGACCTCTGGGGCTCCTCCTCTCGCCCGCTCACTCCGGAACGACCTCCCCTGGTCCCCCGGAACACCACAAGGCGAGAGCCCTCAAAACAATCTCGCTGGCTGGCTGATGCCATCCAGCATTGCCTCCTGTCTGCTGAGTTCCTTTGGGGTCGGTTCATTCTGTCAGGTACTGGTAAGGGAGGAACTCAGGTGCAGACAGGGATTCTCAAACAAAGGGTTTATTACAAAAAGGGGAAAACAAAAACCCACGAGGGGGAAAACACGGAGCAAGGTAAAGACTAAATAACTAAAACAGGACTGGACTGACAAGATAAACAAGGACTCTAAATACTAACTATAAACAAACAGTAATACAAACAATACGGTAATACAAACACTTCTTAAGGAACAATCACAGAGTGGCACAATCACAGGTACAGAAATCATAATGAACCGACGCAAGACAGAGCACACTAGGAGATCTAAATAGGGGGAACAATCAAGACACGACAGGTGGCACAGATGGGACAATCAAGACACGACTAGGTTAACAAGGGGGGCGGGGCAAGGGAACGAGACAACACAAGCACATGGCCCAAAGACAAGGCCATGCGCTTGTACACAAAACATGGGTCTGTCATGATCCTGCCTCAAGACTAGGAAAAATCAAGGACACGAGGGCAGAATCATGACATCGTAATGATTTCATACAGCATGCCTATTTCTCATGAGTGCAGAAGGTTTCACAGACATGTACATACGAACCCTCGTTTAGTGTCGATACAAACTACAAATCTGCATAAAGCACGCTGGTGTGCACATTTTCCTGAGAGCATGCGCGGTAAGATCTTCAATCACACATTTGTTTTTCAGTCTTTTCATTGGCCATGTAATCCACATTTTTTATTTGAGGGTTGGTGCAATAATTTGTGATGTTCGAGACTTCCATGCCAAAGAGCTGTCCAAAACAGCTTTTTTCTTCTTAATATTGCACTTTATTCTTATCCTACTTCTTCTGACTAAGCCTACATAATCTTTGCATTTGTATTGGTTCCAATTGTACATAAAATTTTAATACATTTTAGTGCATACTTAATGATGAATATAGTAATATTGTGACTTATGTATCTTATGTATCTGCAGCTGTTTTCTATGAGTAAGTGTAAATTCATCCAAGTCATTTGAGCATGTTTGCAAATATGGTCAGTGCTGTTTGCAATCAGAAGCCTCATTTACAAAACCCATGAGTGAATATTGGGAATCTGCAGTGAATTATAGAGAGCAAAGGATCAGTTCATAAAGGGAAGCCAATGGATCTTTGAGAGCAACCAGAGACTTATATATGCAGACAGAGGTCTTCTTGTATACATACAGCTGGAGCTTCACTTATGAACCTCTTATTCAGAAAAAGAGGACGAGAGGAAATGATGGGAAAAGCAGAAGAGTATAGGTGGTGAGAAGAACAGGGCAGGTGTTGACTAGGAGGTACTGTAAGTAATAGTGTTCCACCTGTGCTGTATCCCCCATGTAGCCATGTATCTGATTAACAGCAGGAAGGGCTCTCTTCCAATGTGAGCTGTAAAATACGACCAGGTTTCTTGAGTGCTACAAGATGAAGTAAATACATTTTATCTTAAAAATAGTTTATTACAATGAAAAGCAAGGGAATTGCATGCAGCACATTTAAAAGTATTTAAGTGCAAAAAAGGCCTATGAGTTATGTATAGAAAGTGAATCTGATTGAACTTTAGGTGCGCCGACAATTCAGCTCCTGTTCCGTGGAAAGTGAAGTGAACTGTGAGGGAATCTAAAGGTCTGTGGATTCAGTTTGCAGTAAAAAGAATGAAAGGTTGCTAAATAAGAGTAGTCTGAAGATCTGCCCATCTGGGCCGATGCAGTGCAGCTGGTGCTCATCTGTTTGTTTCTTACATTGTCCTGTATACACTTCCTGGCGTCTTTTCTATGACTGTGTAGTGACACAGACAGACCAACCATTCATTACAGGCTTAAAAAAATACTTTCACTGGTGGACTTTAAAATAAGTCTCACACACAAAGGGCACTTTGCACTGGAAAACAAAACAAAATACTGAGGAAGACCATAACTTTCTTACAGTGTGATTTATTATTTCCATATTGTAGTGGTTGGGAGTAGTGTAGAGTAATGCTGTTGTCTTGATACAGAATTATCCACCACATTATTGTGAAATTGCCGCAAGATAGGGCCTTCAGTTTGTTGTTGGTTTGTAAACCTTTGTACTTAAAATAAAGGGCAGATTGCAAATGTTATACTTGGTGTAGGCTAACAGACACTCATTTTTCATCGCGCTTTGCATCAACACTGTTTTGTTGCTCCAGGCCTTCAAAAATGGTTCCAACAAAAGTTCTACTCCTATGTATCCAGATTTAACCTTATAAAGACTTTTTAGAGCTCAGATGGGTAAATCAATCCCTTTATATCGCGCTGTGCCAAGAGTCTAATATGGAAGAACAGTCATTACCAGCGTGATAACTTGGGAGGCAGAACGAATTGTACATCTGCAAGCCAACGCTTATCTACATCATATTAAAGGGTTCAGTGGTTCTCCAAGGACATGTAAAGTCAATGGAATAACCAAAAATATTTCTGAAAAGTGCTCACTGGAGGACCTCTCTGGTGATTAGACCTTTTCATGTCACTCAGTGAGAATGCTCTGAAGACATAAGCGTCTGTCTGTATGTTGAATGGAAGAGCATTTGGTGTTATTTTTCAGAATTAAGCTTGCCAACAGACAAGAGGCCAAGCTTGTGAAAAGTGAATGCTGTTGCAGCTGTGGTTATGGTGTTTCATTCTGAGTAAGCGGGACGTAGAGAAGCTTGACTCCCTGTTAACCATGACATGTCTGTTCAGTGACTGACACTGAGAATTGACATCGAAATGAAGTGTCTTTTTGGTATGAATATTTCTTCAGTGCACAGCCCAACTGTCCTCAGTTGAAACGCATATAAAGTATATTTGTCACTTATGCCATCCAGTCTTCTACAAATATTGCTAAAACATATTTTTTTTCTTAATGTATTATTTAGCATTATATTAGTTTTTTGGCAGATATTATTATATTTTTTATCTGTGTATGTTATACTAATAAATTAAATTAAAGTTAATTATAATAATAATAATAATAATAATAATGTAATTATATTATAATTTATTATAAAAGTAGTAACTTTGTTATATTTAAATAATCTTGCATTGTAAAATTTTCATAATTATTGTTTATGATTAGAGTTATATATAAATTAATATTTGTTTAGAATATATTATTATTATTATTATTATTATTATTATTAATATAATTAAATCAAAATTACTGTAAGTCTTAGTTAATTATTCTAAAAAGTTAGCATATATTTGTTATTTAATTTGAGATATATAAAATAATGATATATAAAGATATTTTTGTGGGGACAAAAACTACTTGTGAGTAGAAGAGCCCATCTGTTTTTAGACCCACTGGCTGGCCTCTGTCTCGGCCCATCTTCAAAAACTCGCTTTTCCACGCCACCAGAACAATTATCGTAAGTTCTTCCAGGGAGTGAAGACATTGAATGAGTGCCTGTCATTAACACCACTGTGGGTTGGCAACATGCTCCCAAAGGCTGCTCTGTTAGAATGAACACCTTTATTCAAAGTGCAGTTAAATCCAGTGCCCCGCTATGTTAACCATTCAGCAATTACATCTTGATGTTCCCTTGTAATCCGAGCCTGCAGAACTTCACGTTCTTTGTTGAAGAGATGACAGGACTAATACGGCTCTCCAGAGATCCTGAGAGGTACACTAAGTTGCGTGTATTCGGATTATAAATCACCGACCCGAGTGTGTGATGTAGGCGTGTTTAAATAATTCACAGGACTCTGTGTGTTTTTTCCTATTGCTATTGTTTACATTGGCCCAGTCGATCATTTTTATTGTGGATAAAGAATGAGAAATATTATTTCAAAGGTGATAAATCTGAAAGTTGTTTTACAGTGCACCATACAACCAGGGATCCGGTTTGCGTCAGTGGCAGAGAGCAGCTTGGATCGGGAAACCTGAGCCACTCGTGGTGACAGACAGGGGGATGGTGACATTGGACAACAGATTACTTGGCTTGTAGGGCAATCTGGGATGCCAATTAACCACAATGCCAGATGGAGAGGGTACCAACGACACTTTGAAACAGCAGTGGCTTGATTAATCCAAAGTCCACTCTGTCCAGAAAAAGTAAAACCCAGACTTTGACTTTTATAAAGAAAACTTGCTGACATGATGTTAATTACTGTTAAATCGCAGTGTGGAAAATAGCTTTTCTGATCAACATGCCGTCCTGTTTGTTAATGTTCCTGCCCAATCAAAAGTGTAATTAGCACCTGCTTTCAATTATATTACTGCGATGTCAAGCCAGAGATATAGACGGATAAATCATGTCTCACATCATGCAAGATGTGCCTAAATTAGAGAACTATTACAATGAGGTAACAGACACTCCGATGTCCCAGGAAGATCATTTATCTTCATCAAAGTGGGCTATCCTTGAGCAACTCAACAGGGGGTGTGTAATTGAAAAATGCAGGGAGATGTGATTGTTGGGAGCAATAATAATTTATTACACTGAGCGCCAGGAGCTCAGGGAGCCATTTGTTTTCATTAATGTGAATTCAAATTACCTTGGCGATTAAAACGTGACTTTGACGGGCAGAGGAGCTCTGATCCGGGAGACAGAACTGATGAGACCTCTAATTCGGGTCGTTTGTTTCCACCCGAAGTACAGGAGAGCACTGCTTTTCCTTGCTGCCTTCATTTGCCATTTGATTTGATTTGAGACATTAAAAGTGATGGCCACAAAGTGTGCGATGGATCTCCCTGATTATTAAAGAGACTGTTTCAGCTAATTGTATTCGTGAAGACAAAGGCGGAAATCTCCCTTATAGTATTAGAAGTGGTCAGAAAGACTCTGCGATTTTTAAATCACAGTGACATAGAGTCATAAAGATAATGTCAAATGATGCTAAGCAGTCACTTCTTCCCCTGACTGTCTGTCAGAAATGGTGACGAACATGTGGCTTTGATAGCTGTGAATGAACACTGACTCATTCTGGCACAATGGAAAGTGAGTAACTTTATCAGATGTGATCTGCCATGGTCATTTGATCAACATGCTGATAATGTGGCTTTGCTAATAAAGTTAGCCTTTACCGGTGATGAAGATGTATGAATATCGCAATTCATGAAGCTATCGTTTGAGTTCAAAAGACTCAAGATGTAGAGGTATGGACTAATTTTACACTTTTATTGATGCTTTATTAAGTATTAAAGACAAAAAAAATAAATGAAAAAGAATGCAAATATGAGCATTTAGCAAAAACAAAACAACTACAACAAACAAACAAAGGTAGATAAATGGAGGTAAACCAAAGTGCACCCATGTGACGCAAGAGGACTCAGTGGCAGATATTTCTGGGGCAACAGTGTGAGTCTGATAAGATCTGCTTTTCCTGAGCAGGAAAATTTCCTCTCTTCTGTGTGTTCAGAAAGCAGATTTGTAGTTTCATACGTATATTAGCATGACCTAGAAATTTTCTCTCAGGAGCTTGAAGAAATAACATCTTTAAAATCCTGCAGTGCTGTTTTCCGTGGACAACTCTTGAGTGTTTCTAAGATTTATAATGAAGTGTGGAAAGGAAATGACTTAAAACCATTTTCCATAAAATATCTACTTAAATCAGAAAGCTGCATGGTCTTTGCTTTTGGAAACTCAAATTGATTGATGATTTTCTCATATTAAAACTACTTTATTTTTATTGTTTACACCTTAAGCAACATATAAATAAACTATTAGAAAAAGGACCCATAAGTGTGCATTATGTGAAGGAAGAGGAAGTGCACAAGGTGTCTGGAGTTTATTTATATATGGACTATGACGGATGTGGTACGGTGCAGGTTTCTCACACATCTTTCACTGTTGCCACTTCATTAATAATAAATGACAGTCACTAGCAGACACACACACTGCTCAAGTGTTTCAGACTTTTGTAACATTAACCCTCTGTTTGATGGAAGTCTCAGACAGAGACAATGGGAAACGGGAGCTTGTCTGTCTCTACATAAAACACACTCCAGCCGCCTCTCATGGTGTGGTAGATTCAGCTCCAGTTACTGCACTTCCTTGTAATTCATCACTCACCCAATCAAAAGGAAGAGCTGTCGCCTCCAGTCCACGGCTCGGGTTCCATCCAAATATTGGTCAATAATCAGGCATATCAGCCTCTTTGATCTGAGCGAACTCAACTTGGAAGGAGAGCTAAGAAAAACCACTTCAAATTGGTTAGTATGTTGTATGTTTGTTTATTTTGACAGCAATTTACCTCAGTTACAACTTAATCGATTCAACCTGGTTAAATCTACTGCCTTTTCTTTGTCCAAAAACAGCACAAATTAGAGAATTAAGCAAAATAGAGGAAAAAGATGATGAGGGAAGCCCAGGTGACATGTTTTCACATATGGAATCCCCCTGCATCTGAGGCCAGTCTGTTACCTTTTCCAAACGTCTAAAAATAACAGGCGTTTCATGAGAGGACAACATTCAAAGCTCAGCTCTTTTTTCACTCAAATCAGCTGGACTGTCATAACATATGTATGCCCTATATGCAAAAAAAAAAAAACAATAATAATAGATTAAATGAATTATTAGGGACAAGGGGCAGGAATGAAAAGTTGCCAGGGCAAAAATGTGACAGAAAATGGCAAAAAATGCCTTGAAATTCAAAATGTGGATGCAAAAATATATATTAAATATGTAATACAAATTTTCCACCAAATATAAAGTTTATTACTGTAACTGATTAAATTGAATTTTTAACATTTTTATATTTAAAAGTGAACAAAGATTTCTATATTTTATATATGTAAGTTAAAAAAAGTTTTTATTAATACGGTATGAAGGTATCAAGACTAATAAAAAATGAGTAATTGTGTCACAAAGTCCATCACAATTACAGATGAAAACCAAGCTACTGAAAACAACAGCGATGACATGAGATATCACAGAAAGAAAATATCTAGTATCCCTGAGACCACAGATCTTAAAGAAACAGTAAATGAAAGCACCCTGTTTTTTATGGCTGCCTTTTACTGCTGGTATCACTGAGGTTCAATGCCATGATTAATGCCATCCAACAAAGAACTTTCAGTCGCCTTTGTTGTGAAGTGTGAAGCTCACAAATTGTTACCCAGAGTTGAAATATTAAGTTTCCCTCCTCCACCCATCATGTTTTAATAGTAGAAGCAGGAGAGGGCACAAATGCCAGAGGCAAGATCCAGGCCATCTGCTATTTTCTTTGTAAAACACTGACAATCTTCTCACTTTCCATACGCCTTGCTATATTTTGTACACTGTGCCAAAGACTAATGCACTTGCATTTGCTGCAACTGTTACAGATGCAACGAGCTACTCTCCATCCATCTTGTTCCAGAAAGCAACTCACACTTGAGGATGTCAAGTTCATTCGGTAAATTAAGATATTCTTAGGTCTTAGGAAGAATTAAAAATTATGAATTTGCTTCTCATGAGAATGTCTTACTGGTACTGTTATGCATCAAGGTCACTAAAATCCTCAATATGAAAATTTTATTTTACATGATATTGCAGTAAACTTCAGAACTCTTAATTGAACTGACCCACAAACAAAAGCATGAAAACTGATATAAATAATGCACTTTGTTTACTTATGCTTCAAACTTTTCAAAGACCTACATTTCCTTCCTCTGTATTTATTCTTCAAATGAGGCCTACTTTCTCACCTTCTAATAGCTTGAGTTTCCTATTTTATGAATTCACTGGCATTTTGCTGTCCCATTTTAAGCTCCAGCCAACTGCCCTATGTCGTAGAAGAATGATCATGATAAAGCTTTCTGACATGTATTGTTTGCAGGAGAGAATTTAAAACGTGGGCCTTTGGCCTCACCTACAGTGTGAGCTGCAACCGCAGCCCTCAGCGGGTGAGTGTGACTAATTAGCTAGAGAATAGTATTTATACATGGCAGGGCCATTAGCAATTTAAGCTCATGGGTGGCACAGCGGGGAGAAACGACAGGCATTGTAACCGACCACATCAGCCTTGCTATGTCTTATTCAGCCCTAAAGCAGAGTCTGCCATTTCAGAGACCTTAACCATCTTAGTGGGTTAGCAAAACAAACAACAACTGCCATTGTGCAAAGCTGCTCTTGTTCTGCTTAGTTTTCAAAAACGACATCGCTAGGGGAGGCAAGACTTATCTGCAAAAATAGCACATAAACAGCTCGTTTGATATGCTATTCTTATGCAAAACATGAAAAGGAGAATGGGATACATCTTTAAAAACATGTAGATTAAATCTTGTGGGTTTTTTAGAGTAGTTTTTTTAGTGAATCAAAAACAATACAAGACTTTTTAGTCCAGTTTTTGAAAAATGCTTCTTATGAGTCTTTTCTCTAGTGAATTAAAACCACAAAGCACGATCAATCTAGTCATATTTTTGAATAAATCTTATGAGTCTGTTTTTTTAATGAATAAAACTCAACAGCACAATCAGTGTAGTCTGAGAACTGACTCGTTAAAAGTTTATTATTTGTACTGAATCAAAACCATACAGTGTGACCAATTTTGCCTGATTCTCAGACTAATGTACAAGTTCTTTATTCTGAATCAGAAACATGAAAAATCAGTAGCTAGTGAGTTTCTGTTTTTTTTCACAAATGTGTTAATAACAATGCACACATTTTGTGAGCAGCATTTTATAATAATAAAGGGTTAAAAGGTCTGTGTAAACAACATTTGCAATAATTGTTTTACTTTATGTCATTGCTTCTAAATATATATATTTTAATATTTTTCCTATCTTCCTCTAAATAATACGAAACCATTAAGCAACCTATATTGTTAAATTCCTAATAAGTTCTCATAATGATTTCAAGTGTAATAAGGGATTTTTATGTATCAAACAAAAGACTGACCACCGCCTTGTCCAATAAGGGAAGCCTGCTAGCAGAGTGGTCAGACATGAGCTTTTATGAAAGGTGTTAAAAAACCAGCCTGGTCCAAGATAAACTCGCTCTCCCGAGGCCGGACATTTACCCTGGCCAAAGCCAGAGGGCTTGCACTTACCTGGAGAAAAGCCCCATTGATGGTGGAAACCTTCTGGCCCTGTTTGAAGTGTACTGGGCACACTGTAGCCTCTGGGAAATACTGGGTTTTTCCATACGCCTCACTTGCAGAAAGTGTGTCATGGGCTACCCCTGTTTGTACAGGTATGGGTGACAACTTTTAAGTGCATGTAGTAAATTACTTATGCTCAATTAGGAATTTGGGAAATCTGTTTTCATAAAAAGCCTTTTAGATGCACATTTCGGAACCTTTTAAAGAACCCCAGTACTAGCTGTGGGTAAAATGTATGTAGGATTTGTTTGATAAATATTGTGGTTTAAACAGTACACACACACACACACACACACATACACAAAAAACACCTTGAAAGCAATGAAAATCTAGAACACTAAATGTGTATGATCACAATGAAATGGCTGCAATGCAGGAACAACTTTCGTTCTATTTCTTTGCTTTTTGGCCCTCTCAGCATGTGTTACCTCACCCATTGTGTCAGAGTGTTGCTGCAGTGAATAGAAAGCACACAGTTCAGGATTTACATGTAAGTCCTGTTTTTTTAGGAGCTGTGCTTTTAGTGGTTAAAATACAGCACCAGAAGAGCAGAGCAGCGACTGAATAAACCTTAAATCCCGCTTGTGGATTTCTTTGGCACCTTTTTGCTGTGTTGATGATTTTATCTCCAATATCAGGTTTATGTATTTATTTTAATGTCTTTACAGTACCAGACTCCCCGTGGCGTTAAATCGTTTTTCCAGTAATTTAAAAAATACCTTAACATGTTTTTTATCAGGTATAAGACTAACAAAGAGCACCTCAAGGGAAATTAAACAGTAACAAACTTGATTTAAACTGCGAATACATGAGATCTTCAGTTTGTCTTATGTATGAGTGAACAGCAAGATTCAAAGTTCAGAAAATGTGTTAATATCACAATTGTGTAAAACTGAGCACACTACTGTTATTTTTTATTTTTTTTTTATGTTTTTAAAAACAAAAGTTTTTCTGTGCTCACCATGACTGCATTCACAGCAATATTGTACATTATTCTACATTTTGGCATTTTTCTCTTCAAGAATTAGTATTTAAAAATTTAATATCCGCCAAACATTTAAATCATCTCTGCCAATTGTCAGTAAAGCATCACAAAGACAATATGACACGCCATGACACCCTCAATGATGCTTAATATATCACTGGACAGAGCAGGATGAGGTCATGAGTTACAGGAGACTTTGCTTGTGAGGTAAGCGATCAACCAGCTTTGATCAGGTAAAGAGCATGAGACCTGCAGGCAACATCACACCTGCCACAGACGCTGCTGTCATTTCCACATCTGAAAGCAATTATTCCTCAGTTAACGGCACCACGCTATTAACTTGACACACCAATCCCACCAAGGATGACAAAACTCATCAATCTTGTGCTGTCACTTGTCTCAGAGACACTGCTGCGCTGTTAAGTGTTGCTCTTACATCCCAAGAAGCTCATTGCTGACAGACAAGCCTCTGATTCACAGGCTACCATGACAAGCCAGCTTTTATCTTTTAATAATATATGAAACCCTTTTTAGTTCTACATTTACACTCTCACTTCATCCATTTGCTTTGCTTGGACATGAGGAGCCCTTTCTTACACCATTCTTTCAAAACCTGCAGCAAGGATACCTTTCAGACGTTTGGCTCTCCTTCTCAAGTGAAGGAGCCCACAATGAGTGTGAAGGTATCCTGCATGAGTTCACCAGCGCTCACGGTGTCCCGAGGGCCGTCTCTCGGGTAAGACTCTGCCATGATTGTACTGGCAGAGGCCTTGGTCGTCTCTGTTTTCGCAGAGGCCTTCCCTCTCTCGGCTCCTCATGTCATGGATGTGTTTTCAGCATGCCCAGCGGGTTCTTGACTGTCCACAAAGGCCTCTTCATTCACAAGCGGAGAATGCCAGCTGGTGTGAGCACTAACCAAATAATGACTCTATCTGCTCCAGCCTACTGACCTGCAGCAACAACACACACGACACCCCGTGGACCCGGAGCGATGTTTTGTGGGAAAAAACCCTGGATCATGAGGAGAACTAAAAAGGTATTATAGCTAAGAAGAGCTGGAAGTATAATAATGAAGTTAATCAACTGTACACATCCACAAGAACAAAAAGCCAACTCAGCTCAGGGTAAAACTGGTTTCCAGTAAACTTTTGTGCCGGAGTCATTCTAAATTAAGTTAAGATGAAAAACATCTTGGTACCAAGCAGAACATGGCAAGTCTTTGCAATGTTATATTTCAGACCCATGCAAAATTAAAATAAACAAATGTATGTTTAATGATGTCTGTGTAAAAAAATATTATGTATTTGATATTGCCTGCTATTTAAATATTATAATAGATTTAATGTTAGTTTTTAATATGTATAAATAACATGGCTCTTCTAAGATTCTGATTCATCTCAAGGAGTCAGCTCTGTTGAATCTATTCACAGAAACATCCATCAACGTTTTGTGTGTTTATTATTAATGAATCAATGACAAACAGGGTGACTAATGCCACTTTCATTTATGAAAGGTTGTTTTATTCTTATTCCATTTGAATTATGTAAGGTCATCAGTTTTTAAACATAGCTCTTCAGGAAAAAATATTTGTTTGTGAATGCAAGGGAAGAGAATGATTTGTTTACTTGACGATTCTCAAAAAAAGGAAACAAAACTATTTGTCATACCAGCACATAATCACACTATGTTTACATTCTTGACCCTTGAAATTATGACAAAACTGAAAATGTTGCATTCCACTCTGTGGTCCCACTGCTCATATTCCATTTGATTTAAGAAATGTCAGAGATTGTTTAGACCATCAGTAATGCTGTAAGTGCAGACAGATTTTAGGAGAAAGGGCTTTCCGGGTCAAAGTAAATGTGTACATGGAGCACTGCGGCCTCATTTGCCTTTAAGTGTCAGTACTAAATTACATTGGCCTTTCACCTAGTTAGCTTTAGATTATGTAAGACATTATCAATCATAATATTCACTCCTGGGTCACCTGGGAGGGAGGGAGGACTAGTGTAGCTGTCTCTGACTATTTATTTAATCTGTGTTACCCTGACAGCTAAAGCCCACAGGACTGCAAGCATGTATTTACGGGTATGTTGTATGTCTTGTCTTGTCTTGTCTGCACGAGTGTTTCCGTTATGAATATTTATAACAAGTACCCAGATAGCTTACTACTTCATGCTTGATTCTAAAGTGTATACAATGGACATTTTACTATGCCGTGAGGCCACGGGAGTGGATTTATGAACATCCAGATTACGCTCATACAAACATTCATACTATTTTGCAGATATTCTTTTGCCCTCCCAAAGTAATTCTTAATATTTAAAATATTCCTCTTGGTTGCAGCTCCTGTTTCTTTTCCTTAATGTATCCGTTTTTTTTTTTTTTTTTTGTTAATCAGTTCAGTAAAAGATTCAATAAAGACAGCAGTTTCGTTAATTAATGAATTAGAGTTTTTGAAGATTCTCTAAAGCAACTGATTCAAAGGCTTGATTAAACTTGTTTCCTCTATCATAACTAATCTCTAGTAATTAATTTTTCGGTATGTTAAAGTGCACATGTAACATTCTCAGATCCATTCATGGAAAGCTCTGTGCAGTCTGCTGTTGTGGGCAGTTTTTGAATGGGTGGTGTGGTATTAGAATACAGTGCATGCATGTGTATGTGTTTACTGAGGGAGGTGTTGAAGATTTATTCTGGAAGGGCTCCCAATGTAACACCTCAATAAAGCATCCAGCCAACATTTATTCTGGGCCTGGGATGTCTTGCATGGTGGTCCATGGTAAGACCTTTTGAATAAGAAAGTAGTAGGCTGAAATCTCAAATAATGAAATGCTGCATATTCTTCATCTAAGGCTTCCAACATTAAGTTTTTCATTAGCTGCTAGTACTAAAATGGCTTCTGCTCATAGGCTAAAGATTCAGTAGACCTCTTCAAACAGCCGCAGTCCAAACAAAAAAAAATCTCTTCCAATTTACAGTTTGCGACATTACCTTACTGCTAGGATATTTTTGCTCTAACTAACATGTGCGTTCCATTATTTCTTCCAGAACTCCAGTGTGGTGTTGTTTTAGCTGTAAAGCTGATACTGTCTTGATCATGCAAACCGCATTCGAGTTGATCCAGGCAGCAGCCAGTAAGCTGGGATCGGACGTGCCCCTGCGCCACGGCTGATGATTGTATGGCGGGGGGTGACTTTCTGACCTGTTCACATGGCTAATAAAACATTCATAGAGGGAGAGGAATTCCAGTGTATAGTTTTGCCCCGTCTGTGATGTTTGGAATCCTGCAGTGACCCCATAGAGAGCGCCATTCTGTCTGCAGACAAAGGCCTGCTGTTTCTCTCAGTATCATCGTGGACTAGACCAACACTACTGACTTCTTGCTGCAAAGCTAATCAAATATTTTTCTTCCACCACAGAATTAGTCTCAATAAATACTTTTTTTGCATGATTTTTCACTCTTTTTCCTCTACAAATTCATCTTGTACAGCAACGGTGCTATAGTTCATGCAGGTGGTCATGGGATTTTTTCTTTTTTGCGTGTGGAGAAAAGTGTTCTCTTGTGTTAAAGAACTGGGAAAGACTGAGCGAATATTAAGTTCAATTGCTCTCAAAACGACCTGATTTGCCCAAATTGCCTGGCTTGTGTGTTGGAAAAATATTCCGCAGGTCTCTTTGTTGTAATTTGGTTTTTAATTGGGTTACGTCACTGCAATGCTTCACTTTAATTATGCTTCACCTCTGTCAGTAAGCCGACTATGAAAAAAAAAGTCCAAAGCGGCCTATGAAATATGAAATGGTCTGTCTGTGCATTATTCCTTCGAGACCACTTTGAGATGGTTCACACAATCATTTCTTAATGAAAGAATCATTCTGGAGTGTGTTAAAGTAATCCACTTGGCACAAGAGGCTGTTCAACAAAACAAATGATGGAGTATTCTTGCAGAATTTATGTCTATTCATTTTCCTGAGCCACAGGCACTTGCATTCCCTTTTCATCTCACAATAGACACTTTATGTAGCTGTCGATGTTTGCAATGAATCATTATGATGGCTAGTTTTTTTTTTTTTTCACGATAGCATTTAAGTCATCTCTCAGTGTCTGTGAGGCTTACATTACCCAACAATGAGAACGGAAAGAACTTCTCATCAAATTCTCTTCATATTTCGAAGGGAACCTCATCATTTCATGAGCCACTTTCTGCCAGTTTCCCTCAACTTCCACTCTAAAATTGGTTTCCAGGAAGGAAAACCTTCTAAACCTACAGACTTGGCGTTGGATTTACAAAGACAGAGTTATATTCATTAAAGTCTAAACGGTGTGCTGTCATTTCCTGAACAAATCCCAGAGGCCCGTGACCTTCACCTTCACGGCAAAGTCTTAAACCCCGTGGGTGGCTGCCAGGGAGAAATTACAATCAAAAGAAATCCTTAACTCTTGTGATTTAACAATGGCTTGACAAGGATTATAAAATATATAGAAAATAATGAGGGGAATAAACCTTTTGTATTTGTAACCCAACTTTAATGGTTTGTAAATACAGTTCTTTGGCTTCACGCTGTCTTTCATGGATGGTTTTCATGGAATAATATTTTCACCACCAACAATATTATTTGGTTTCACAGATTCCTCAAGATTCTTTCAAAGACAAATAAGTTTGTAATTTCCGTTCACATGAACCTTCATTTTTTATTTTTGTAACTTGCACTGACAAGGAAAATCCTTAATGCCGGGAATTGCTGATGAGTATTTTTTCAATAATAGAATATTTTGGAATAATATTTGACTCTTTTGTCAGCGTTCAAGCGGAAAACTGTGGCATTAGTTCCAAGCAAAATGTTAATGGAAGTTTTCATCCAAACTTTAAACTCCTTTCATACTCCAAACAGTTGCATTGTTATTTTCTGATTGATCTGTAAACAAAACTAATAATCATTATAAAAAGTTATCAAATTGGACTACTATTTTATTATTTTATTTGTTCCCAAAATTATCCACTAAATTTCCTTCCCATATAGGAATATCCTGTGTAATTTACATCCAATTTTCACTACATTTTGCAATTTAACCAAATAACCCCATATTTCATCTGTAGAAATTGCTGGGATTACCATTGAGTGTTTGATCAGTGTGCAACTGTACGAGTGAACTGTGGCCTCTGGCTCACCTCTACCTTCAGTTCCTCAGAATAATGGCTGCCAGCATCCTATTCCAAGAGCCTTCGTTTACTTTCTTATTGCAAACAAACTGCATTTTCCCTATTATTGTCTCTGTGCTGAGGCCACCAGAACATTAAAGGATCTGAGTGATATCATTTATGTAACATTAAGACCCCTACATTCAAGGAGCCTTTAAATGGCCACATCATGTTCTCTCTCTCTGTTAGAGCCATCAACTGCATAGTGTTTAAACCATTAAAAATGTGGTTTTACTGATCCTGGGTCTCAGAATCATATATACAATACAAATAAAATGAACCGGCATTGGTTTTTATGCAGACATAAATAATAAACAGCAGGGCTGGTAAAATGATCCAGAGTCTTGCATTTATTCTCAAGAAAGTATTAATTAGATTTATCTGCTACTCTGGCTAACTCTTCCTGCTCCAGACTATATTTTACAAACTCAATGAATCTGAATACCCCAAGGTAGCATTACCCTCTCTCCCCTGGCTTGGTAACCCTGCTAGTCTACATATTTTTATTGGCAAGTGTTTCAAAAGGCCTCACAGAAATGAGTACAGGTAAAGAAACGTGCTGAATGTGTCTAGACACTTGAGGTCAGGCTTCTTAGTAGGTTTGGATTCTCCGTGCGACGAGGACAAGCAGATGTCTGTTGTGGCATATTGTGTCTGAATGTTTGAGATTGTTTCGAAATTGAGCATTGCAAAGGCCGGATTTGGGATTGGTTTGTTGGCATATGCAATACTTAGCAGTGAGGTAGAAAATGGCATTCTGTGGTACTTTTGAAAATGATTATTTTGTTTGAACATTACTGAATGATGCCACGTGAAACTTTGTTCATTATTTTATATTGAATTCTTCTAGACAAACAAAATAAATGCATAGAGAAGGCATTAAGTATAAATAATGGCTTCATAGCATCCAATACATCATTTTGACCTATTTTTTTATATATATTTCTTTTAACAAACACAGTTAAGATATCCCCTACCCAACACTAATATAAAATGCAGTGTAATAATTTTTAAGACTATTTTTTTTTTTTTTTGTATTAAAGCATTTTTTCCTTGGAGCTTTTAAAACATGTATATGTCAACTATGATTTATGGCATACTTTTCATGCTCTAAATGGCTAGTAAAATAAACCTCTAGTTGCTCTTAGCTTTCTCAGTACTCATCTCAAAAAACACAATGGATGAGTTTTCTCTTAAAAGGCTATATCAAATGTCATTAAGACTGAAATATTTAAGCGATCTGTTTGTAACTCACTGTCTTCTGTCTTACTCAGACTTCATACACTCTCCGTTAAGAAAAGATGATAAAAGGAACAAAAAATTGATGTGGACAAAGAGAAATATATGGTGGACAAAGATAAATAGGAGAGTAAAACCAGTAGAGTGATGACATATGTTTGGCAGTTTGCAAAGCAGTTTTGGACACAGTTACTCCAAGAAATAATCAAGTCATTCTAAAACTTCCAATTCAATGTTTTGTTTGGATTCAGATTAAGGTAAGCAGGAAACAATTTAAGTTATATCTTTAGTGCAATGATCTGAAGATAAATGTCTGCGATATGTTTCTTTCAAACACTTTTATACTCTGAAAGAACATACATTTCACTGAATGTTTAACTTCAGAACCTAATGTTTTTCAAAGGTGTGCATGTAAGAATGACTAAAGAAGAACCCTTTAATATGCTTCAGCATGGTAGTTGTAAAGAGCCTGCAGAAGGCAGAGACAAGCCGCTCTTACATAAATGGGATAAACCCTAAGACTGAATATGCATGGTGACTGTAGTCTTGCTTTAAGTTATAAGATCCAATTGCCTTATATATGTGTCACAATACTAAATATAGCATCTATGTGAAGTTAAAAGAGCCTTAAAAAAAATTTTGTGGTTGATTTGAGTCAAAGGAGACTTCATTTTACCATTGTTGTCAGATTTTGCATCCATAGATGCACTTACATTGCCAGGAATATCTGACAGGGAATCTGGTTTTTGAGTGACCTGACTTGTCTTGTTCTGTAATGGAGGTCTTGAAAAACAATATGTAAGTAGGCTTTATTTTCATGTCTCCAAAATCCATTTTACACCCCATAAACAGGCTAGATAACTGCTTGTCTTCAGATCACCACTTAATTATATGATAGAAATACAGCTCGTCAAAGTAGCGAAGGGACAGTGGGCTCAAAGGTGACATGTGGCACTCGTGTGAAGCAACTCAAACTCAGCATGTGGCTGTTTTCATAAAGACATAGAGCATAGACAAAGCCATGCTTGTTCTTAGACAGAACTGTGCATTGAGAGAGGAGGAGTCAGTATTGAAGGATAACTAATTTTGACTGACAGAGAGTTAAAGATCAAAGCCAGACGGGTCCAGAAGACCTACTGAGTGAAATCATGTTAGCCGTAAAGCAACAGCAGTGGGCTTTTGCAAACGGGACAGCATGAGGGAGTTTTATTGCTTCTGGACCAGAACAATGGAAGCACTGCATCTCTTCCCAAAGCCAAGTGAGCTCATGGCTTAGTTCAGGGCAACCATCCAGAACTGGACAGACAGGAGGGAATCTGCCATGTGTACGGGATGTGTACCAGGACCATGGACAGATTCAAATCAGTTTGTTCTGTTCTATTCATTCTATTCATTATATTCCATTTTTGGAACCAGTTTGTATAATACCTCCTGTGCTTTACAAAGATACTTTGTATATGGTTTAACAGAGAGTGAGAAAAATAGATAGATTGGGGAATGGGTAATGTTTTATGTTGTTGTTACATATTATTAAGCCTTAAATATACAGAAACCTACTCATAACATCTCACCAGGAGCAGTGATTTTCATAGCCAAGTAAAATGATTTGGTTGGCCTGAAATTACATTTTATACTATTTTTAGCTGCAAAATCGAGAGAACAAGAGAATTTGAATATGAAATGGCAGTAGAGCATCCATCTATCCATCTATCTATCTGAATGTTCATGCAAGAATAGCACTACTATTATGATTTTATCATTCTTATAAATCCAGAAAATTAACCAAAAAATATATATATTTTCTAGTAATCCTTTACATTCCTTTAGATTTACTTGTTTTAGAGTATTTTGAAATAAATCCAAAGCTTTACCTTTCAATACTGCAACTGACTCTAATTAACAGCAGTTTTAAAACATTTGTACTGGAGGTAACTAAAGCCAGAAGAGAATGCTCTTTGCCATTAAGGTCCATTTGGGAAGACTGGCGCGTTGATATTGTGCAGGTCCAAGAGGACCGGAATTTTGAGACGTGATTGATCACTCAAGGCACTGCAGGGATAATTGTATTTCACTTGAGCTATGAGACACACAGCCAATACAAACGCGAAAGAAAAAACACAGAGAGCAGGCACCTACTTGCATTCTGCCTTTCAGAAATCTTGATGCTGACAGATGGATGCTTAAAGTGTATTTGTCCTGGTGCCAAAGGACCTGACCCTCTACCTTCTAATATCAGCAGCCACTTCCTTTTTACTGAAGTTCTACAAATATACATAAAATCAAGGGAGGGAGCCATTTCTTTCTAAGTGGCAATGTGAAGAGCTTTTATGTCAAATAATAATAATTAATGTTAAGATTTTTCTCTCTGTTTTATACTTTAATTTTACAGTGCAGTTGTTTCTTTTTTTATAACACATTTATAATACTAGAATCAGATAAACAGTACTGAATCCCCTAGGGAAGTGAAGGATTCAGCTACATGAAACTAATTATTTACTTAAAGAAATTTCCATGCTATTACAAATGCTAATTTCATGATGATCTAGCATTTGTTACTAGAATAAAATGAATGTTATTTTGTTTCATTTGACCACAAATGACAGTTTATTCTTCCCTTATTTTATCTGCAAAAAAAAAATAGCCTCAGGAAATCAAAGACCCATCTGCCTTTTATAAAGCATACCACATAAACTGCTTAACTACAGGCAATTGAGTTAGGCAACATTATTTGTTCTTGCTAGCCATATCAAATAACAAACCCAATGAGTTATGAGTGGTTCGCCACAGTCAGTTTTTATGAAAAGTAATTAAAAATTTTATATATCATGGATATCTGTGGTATGAGATAAAAAAAAATAAAAAATCAAATGAGGTCAAGCAAACAAATGCCAGCTAAAAGGCATGAAAGAATTTAGCTAATTTTATATGAATCACAGAACATTGTGATTAAATATTTTTCAGTGGGCAGGCTAGGCCCAGACAAATGGTCCTTTTCACACAAAGAGTGAAGCAATTATGTGTCAGGTTGGAAGAAATGTAAAAATCTAACTAAGTTTTAATAAAAATAAAAAAAAGAGAGATTTTGCAGTATAACCTTATACATCAAAGTTTAAAATCTTTCATTCACGGAATTCTTCTACTTTAAAAAAAAAAAAAAAAAAACTTCCAACCAATGAAAGATGTTGCAACAAGCCCCATATAAAGCTCATAAATGGGAGGTGAAGAAGAAGACAAAAAAATATTAGTGTGTTTTATGAGACCAGGACTAGCTGTTTCAAAATAAACGACAAACACCTTAAGGGAATTTGTCCTGGAGAGACAAGCCTTAAAGAAGTCCTTATGCTTATTAGCATCATTCCGTAGTTAGCTTGTTAATTAAAGAGTACCCAGACCCAGCAGGATCTGAGAAAGAACTGGTCTCTCGGAGGTGCCATAGAGAGCAAGTGATGCATTCGTATTGAAGATTCAAAGGTCTCTGTGAACCAGAGTTAATTTGAATTCTTTCACCCTTGTTCTGTTGTTTATTCATTTTTAAAAGCGGTGTATGGTTCTGAAGCTTAATGGCTTCACCTTCCCACAGTTGGACAATAAAAAGAGGGGTGGAAACAAAGCAGAGCAGAGGTATCTCCCCTCCTACTCGATTTATCCCTTGATTCACTCAGTAACAGTGTCCTAGTGGGCAGGCACGTCAGATTTTTAATGCAGATTTAAGACACATTCAAGTGTGAAGAAAAAAGGGGGTCTCCAGTGGGGTCCCCAGGGGCCACAGGAGGTGTTTAATGGCACGCAATGAACCAAACGGCCGGGCTTGTTATGGTCTCTCCACTGGAGCTGCGGGCTTTCACAGAACCAGCATTGTTGACACAGAGCTGCAGACACTCCACACAAAAAAGCAGAGGTTTACTGATAAAGAAGGGAAAATGCACAAATTGGCCTCTTATCTTATTTATTCCATTTTCTGTTATATTTTCATTTCCTTAATTTCAACGAGGAATATTTTTTTTATTGTTCTAGATGAGTAACGAGCTCCTATGCTTGCTTTCTTAAAACAGGTCAGCTTTGCTGTCATCGCCATGGCATAAGTGTCGGTTGCATACAAAAAGGTTTTATGGCACGCTGAATATAATGTAAACCTTTAATATTTGAAGAAATATTGAAGAACTTTAAAAAGTAAACTAGAACGAAGGTGTTTTAGTATTATGATGAATGTTCGGAGTAGCTAATGACACTTCTTGATGTGTAAAATCAAAGTGTAACTTAAAAATGTGATTATTCAAAGCAAAAAAAATATTTCATCAAATTTTTGTAAAAGCTATTAACATGAGAGCGGCGGTTTAGGTTGGGAAAAGGGGAGAAAACAGTACAATAACCAAGCACCTTAAAACTGTGAAAGTGCATGTTTGCTGGATTTGTCCTCTTGTTGGCCTCCTGCTGGATCGGGTGTAATGTAGCAGCTGCTCCCGTTGGCTGATGGGCGGATACGTCAGCACCTCACTCCGCTTATGCCTGCTCCCGTGGATAGTGGCGGTCAGAAGAAATAAGTGATGTATCACAGGTTAAGCACGAGACCGACAGAACTTTTGAAACACTGTAACAACTTTCTCTCTTCACTGTGTTAAAAGGCGGGAATCACCGCATCACTGGAAAACGTCACTCCGAAGTTATCATAGGCTACTGGAAACCTTGTTTTAGTAGGCGATGTGCTAACGCGTTTTTTTTCTTCTTTTCTTTTGAGCTAGACGGCATTCAATCGTTTGGAAGCTTTTCTTTCTTTGCAACATGACGGTTAAATACGTATTTTTGACGCACCTGTTACTGCTTTGGGTCGGTTCCGATACTGAGGCGTCTGAAGTTTGGAGAAGTGCGCGCGACCGCACGACAGACGCGCTGGTGAGCACAGATGCGCTCTCGCAACATATGTTTAAACTGTATGAGAAGTACAACATTGAACCTAACCGACTCAAGGAGGGAAATACCGTAAGGAGTTTTAAAGCAAAACCAGGTAAGTAACAAACAAACAAAAATACATGATGCATAACAATGTACAAATACATATTGCATTCATTTTAAGTTTTAAATGCTTGATGAAATTCTACAATGATCACAATAGTTGGTATGCTATTTATTTTAGCTTAATTCTGTCTTTTGATTGACTTGGTTTTGGTTTACCTGAAAATGGCAAGTCTTTTTTAAAAGATTTTGTTAGAAGCAGGAAATGTAATTATTTTGGGTTTTAGACTAATTTCTGTCAGTCATTTTCAGCTCTGTTGAAGTTTGTCTTGTGCAACGCAAATGTGTTACTCCTAGGTTTTCATGGTATGAGTCTGTACTGTGTAAATATATAATATGCTAAATAATGTCATTACTATGCTGTGTTTTGCACTGTTGCTATGGTTACCACCGCAGGCAATTTGTGAACATTTGTTAATGAATCGTTTGAAAACAGTTAAGTATATATTAGCTAGAATTAATCTATACAGACATAACTGTGCATGCATGATAATTGCGCATTGTCAAAAGCAGGCTTATAATTGTTGTGTCTCTCGTAGTTATTTCACATTAATATTATCAGAGCAGTTTAAACCAGAACATTAAAAAAATACAATTTGTTACACTCTCATGAAACAAAGCAGTCTTTTTTTTCTGCAGTCTGCTAAAGCATTTAATCAGTGCCGATTAAAACATTGTTGCAGGTTCTAACTCTTAAGGGAACCTAAATAAACATTTCCATATGTCTGCTCTAGGAGTAACATGTCTCTTCACTTCCTTGTGCTTTCTCCAACCCCATAAACTGAACAAAAAGCCTGTTGTTTGAGACCATTTTCATAATTAATATGTAACTCAGCAGTTCCTCTCGTATCTTTGCAGAGAATGTGGAGGAGAGGGTCTCGTACTGGTTGAATCTTACTTCTCTTCAGGGGTCTGAGGTGATTCTCACATCTACGTTTCACTTCTTTTTTGACAAACGGCCACGCCAGAGGTCTTGGTTCTGCAAGCGCTTCAAGAACCCATCTTGTCGCATCCCAAATCCACATCTGCTACCCTCTGTTCGTCTTCTTTTCCGGTCTCCCTCCTTCAGCTCTGCCGCAGGATCTCTACTCAGAAACATCACCATAGTTCCTCACAGACGTGGGACCTGGCAGAGCAAGGATGTGTCTTTCATTATAAAGGAGGCCCAAGATAAGAATCACCTTTTGATCACCGTGGAGTTTGACTATGGAGAGCAGTATCAAAGGTATCAGGACCAGCTCCCATCCTCCAGCCTTCCATACTTGCTGGTGTACGCTAATGACCTGGCCATTTCAGAGCCCAACAGCGTGGCTGTGAGCCTACAGAGATATGACCCTTTCATTGCAGACCAGCAGCCAACTCTGTCTCCAGTCTCCTCACCTGACATACGTGTGAAGCGGGAACTGGACTTGGACTTTTCTGATCCCATTGAGAACAACGAGCTCCCGGAGGTGGAGTACAACAGCTTCAAACAGCACGATATGTGGGAAAGTGCTTACTTTGCGCTCAAGCCAAAGCCCTTTAAAAAAGAACGTCGGAGGAAAGGCCAGGAGCGTGCTGATGGATTCGGCAAGTCTCAGGTTCTCCAGTTTGATGAGAAAACCATGAAGAAGGCTCGGAGGAGACAGTGGAAAGAACCTCGCAGCTGTTCCAGGAGGTACCTGAAGGTGGACTTTGCAGATATCGGGTGGAACGAATGGATCTTGTCTCCCAAGTCTTTCGATGCCTTCTACTGTGCAGGAACGTGTGAATTCCCCATTCCAAAGGTCAGGAACCTCATGGCGAGGATCAGCGTATGCGAATGTGAATCGTTTAGACATGTTGAAATATTTAAAAATGACTATGGTTAATACAGCTTTTCTAGCCAGAGGTTTTAAACAAAGAATCCCTTTAGAAAATGTTTCGGTTCCAGTACAACTGAAGCACACGGACTTTATGTGCAATTACAGTCAAATAATTGTATGCTTAATAGGGGTTTTAAGCACATTTTGGACACATTTTCTTTTGAAATTAGCCAGTTATACAGTTCCTCTGTTCTGAATAATAGAAGTGTATTGAAAGACATAATTTCCTCTGCTTCATTGAAGAATGCAAAACAGTTGCATATCTAACCACTACCATACATCATTATCCTCTCTTTTCTGCCCTTTTCAGGTGGTCCGCCCCTCCAACCATGCAACCATCCAGAGCATAGTCAAGGCTGTTGGGATAATTCCAGGTATCCCAGAGCCCTGCTGTGTCCCAGAGAAGATGAAACCCCTCAGTGTTCTATTTCTGGATGAGAGCAAAAACATTGTGTTGAAGATCTACCCCAACATGTCTGTGGAGACGTGCGCTTGCAGATAGAGTCGCTGGTCACAGGAAAGAAAGATAAATGGGCATTGTTGTGGTTAACTTTGAAGAGGCATATTGTCTTTAGTTTGCACTTGTTAGAAAGTGCACACATTTTTAAGGACTGCATTTCATTTTTATAAATGCTTACAAGTGATATTTTAATTTCCTCTTTTTATACACAAAGGAAACATTTTGCATTGTACTAGTTGAGTAACATAAGCACTTACTCTTAAAAATAAATTGCCGGCTTCGCTGTCATCGCTGTGACATAAATGGTTGTTGGACTCATGTTTGTAGATTACTGGATGTACATTGAGGGGTTTTATAGCATATTGAATATAACAAACCTTTTTTGCCAGATCTGTTGGATTACATTGGAAAGCGAATCAGAATAAAGAATTATTTTATTATTCAGATGAATGTTTTAGTTTAGAGGTTAAGATAATGTCTTGGTGTTCACTATAAATCGAAGTGTAACTTGATATTTGGGTCATTTCAAAGTATTAATGATGAAGTACATGTGAAAAGTGTGAACCCTTTAATCAACATTAAACTATTAGTGTGACTGGAAAGCAGTCTTGTAGTAACTAATCTGAACTTAGTTTTGAAACAGAACTTAAAAGGTTGAGTGTTGCTAATCGCTGCAGTCCCTGATGGCTAGTGCTGACTCGTTTTTCCTGTGCATTTGTTTGATTTTAAGAGATGTTACACAAGGTTCTTTTTTGTATTCAGACTCATTTGATGATCTCAATTTGGTGCCGTAAGCAAGGAGTATTTGGGCCAAATGTGTCTGTGTGTATATGTAACAATTGTTCATTTGGAATCAGTATATTATATTTTAGAGAATGTATTTTTGTAAATGCGTGTTTTAAATTATGAAAACTAGCCTTATAATAAGTAGAATAAAAT
The DNA here is from genome assembly GCF_003368295.1 of Carassius auratus. NCBI lineage: Eukaryota > Metazoa > Chordata > Actinopteri > Cypriniformes > Cyprinidae > Carassius > Carassius auratus. Next base: position 7,830,854 of record NC_039280.1, read on the forward strand.
AAATATTAAACCACCAGCTTGTATTTTCTGCTGCATATTCTGCATTGTATCTGTTCATATTCTTCACTTAACGAAGAGATCGAATAAAGGAATAAGAATGTCTGGACAACTAGCATTGACATCAGAAACCAGCCTGGTACATTACTTCTTTAACTAGACATCAAAGACATCTCTAACCCTTAATTCCCACATTCAGTGCACTTCAAGAGCATCAGGTCTCAAAGTGCAGGAAGTTCCAACTCTTACTTCAACAGATGATGTCACCCAGCTCAGACTAATTTGACGTAAACCCTTTTAATCCCACTAGCCCGTGAATGAAAATGAGAGAAGCGTGTTTTCACAGAACAGAACCCAATTACTGTCTGCTGTGTCTTTCCTTTGTGCGAGTTTGAGTGTTGAATAGCTTCTCTGTGCAGTGTGTAAAAAGGGACACTTGAAAATGTCAACATGTTTAGTTATGTAGACTGAAGAGTTGTGAGGGTGTCTGCTGCTTTTACTATTTATAACTACAAATGTGAACGCAAAAACTTATTTTAGATTAAACCAGCCTATTTGTTGGTTTTAACTGATCGTCCACAAACGCCACCTGACCAGCAAACCTTGAATAGGTAAAACCGTTTTTTAGTAGAGTTATCATCAACTGACTAATTTATTAGCATAGAAATTTGGTGGCACCAAACTGATGAGGTGATCAGTGGTCTCCACTATCAAAAGCTGTTTTCCTCTCTCTGGCTTGTTTTGACACTGTCGGCATGAATGAGGTTTGTTAAACTGTAGATCACTTGGTTTCCCAGAGAGACCATAAAATAACAGAAGAATGTTAGAATGTAACTCCAACATCCACTAAAAAGCTGCCCAGAAACACTGAGGGAAACTCTCAGGTGAATCCCCTTTAGGCAATGTTTAGTTTCCTGGGGTGCACTTTAATATTTAAATCAGTTGTATAGGACACCAGAGGCTTCGTCAAAATGTAAATACTCAACAGTTACTGAAAACCAAAGTCAATATTTAGTTTTCCAAATGAGGCCTGATCAATTAATGGCAGCGATGAAAGATGCTCTTTAGAGCGAACAGAGGATTTTCTGTGTGTATGAAATGACTCTCTCTTCAAGTGATTACCGTCACGAACAGACCGCTGGGCTTCTAATTGCAGCAATATTAGGCCAGTGTATACACATCTTTTCATTCAATCTAATGTCTTCAGAAGTTCAGTATTTACTTTCTTAAATGAGCAGAATGTTTATCGCTAAATACAGATGGGCGTCCTTTTGAACTTCGCAGTAAGGCACTTTGGCGTCTGGTGAACTTTTTCAGTGTTTAGTTTACCTATGATTTTATGCTTATAATTAAACGGAGACTTGCATGGGGATTTGATAAAAAATAAAATGAAATCATGTGAACACAACTCCATTCTCACATTACAGCTTTAGTAAAGTCATGAGGCTTCTGGGACTTTGTTAGATTTATTAGTTATTAAAGAGTGCGCTCTACCGGTCGCGCAGTGTTAGTGTATGTGAGTCTATGCACGTCACTGTTTCAAAATTATTTAAATAAGATTAAAATGCAAAAATGGTCATCCTCATTATTTCTTAAAGGCAGTATTTTTAAATACAAACTGACACTTTATCTTCTAAAAAAAATACTTCTTAAAATCAATTTAAAACTAATTTTACTAGACAAAACTACATTGAATTAGATTAGTGTCACTGCTCTCTAAAACAAAGTATAGTATTTGAAATGTTTCATACTTCTTTATGGCTCAAAGCAGAGGCAGACACCTGGGGAATATGCTCAAAATCTTTAATGAAATAAAATGACTTCTCAAAAAGAACAGAACAAGAAAATATTTAAATAAATACATCCTCCTTGTCGTTGTGCTGATAAAAAGAAAAGAAAAAAAGGTAATCTGAAAAGAACATGGTAACAAAGATTTGGCATTCTGAAGAGATCATTGACATTTCAAATATAACATTTCTTTACAAAGCAATGCTATTAGTTTTATTCAGCTGTTAGCAAACCTAAAAATGCTGAATATTTTATTCTACCGTTTTTCAATAGCATTTACATGTAGGCCTACTCATCCTGACATTTGTAAGGCACTGTCAAATTGAAAATGACCAGGAAATCCAACAGTATTAGTCACAATTAAAATGTATAAAGTATCGCTACCTCTAAATAGAGTTATTCATGTCTATAGCCACCTAGTGGCGATGCAGGCCTATCCTGAATTACACTACCAAAGCCCACCATTTAAAAGACTGCATTGCCAAAATGACTATGACCTTTGGAGAAAGACAATGAAACTTTACCAAAGGTAAATGTTTGAAAGGTTCGTGTTTTTAATCATTCTGTAATGTATTGCTACAGAAAAATACTTCCCCTGTCTAATAGCAACCTACCCAGTTAACAGGAAATGTAGTCGAAACATTCCGACAACTTTCTCTCAATGTTTGTTATAGCCCATTAGCCACCGGGCTAACAGTGGACGTTTTCAAAACAAATTTTCAACGTTCTTCCACATTTCCAGTAACAATAATAGAAAGTTTACAAAGTTATCTGGTCTTTAATGTTCTCAAAACTGTTCTAGCTGGACGTTCGTCTAACTACTTGTTTTAAAATGTTCAAAGAACAATCAAAAGTAACAATCTCACAATGTTTGCTGTATGATCTAATGGAACGTTCCCTTAAGGTTCGTATAATTAACATTTTTCAAACATTTAAAAAATTGAACATTTCGAATATTTAGAGAACACTAAGAAATAACGTTTTCATTACTCAAAGGGAACGTTAGCAAAACGGTCTTATAGCGTATTTTGTCAGCTGGCTGACCATTGCAGTATAAATGTATAATGGTCTTTGCATGTTAATTACTTTTTTATAGGCTACCTTGTTAAAAGTGCAATGGCGTTTACTTCTTAATTATGTGATGTCATGTGACGTGAGAGGTGGTGACGCTCTCGAAAGTACTCGTGACAGATGGGACAGGTGAGTTTCTCCTCTCTTCTCCTCCTCACCTGAGCCTCTGCGGCGAACTCTTTCTTATGATGGGAGCGCATGTGAAACACCAAATCGGAGGTCATTCGGAATGAGAGGTTGCATTTGGCGCACCAGTTCTGCACTGAAACGCCCAATTGTGTGATAGTAGGGGGTAGAAGTGTTAAAGAAGATGTGGATTGCAGCTGTCCACCTATAGATCTGGTCCAATGCTCGGGCGCGTAATAAAAGGATCCTCCTGCAGCCAGAGGAGCGGACATCACTCCACCTGCATGAGCGCTTGGCAAGTCAGCGTGAAACAGGTGCGAAGCCAATACATTTCTGTATCCTAGTGAAGGTTTTGATTTGAAAGAGAATGAGATATTATCCGAATCTGGTGGTGAAGAATTCCGAACTTCGGTGATGGTGCGTTTGTTGGGTTCACAAAACGCGCTCTTCTGTTCCGAGTGCGCGCTCTTGGGTACAACGAACGAGAAGGCGCTGCAGTCGGATTGCAGGCCTACTTCAGACACCATTACATCCCGTGATGACTGCTCTGGTGGTTTTTGAACCTCGGTAAATGCGCTGCTTTTCCTTATCTTTGACTCATTTGTTGACAATTTGTCTGATCCTGACAGATCCTCGAAAGGTGGACAGTCTTTGTTGACGTTGGCGGTTTTGCTGTGATTAGTGATGTTGGTTTTCTCTAATAAAACAGTTTTGTTGCTCCGGGGACTTGGGGAAACCTCTTGTTTTCTTTTTCTAGGTATGCCAGAGTCTTCAGGAGAACTGTTTATTTTGTGCTCCAGATCTCTTGCAATGTTGTGAAAATCTATGATTTTGCGTTGTCGCTTGACTTCTAGTTTCTGTTCGTTGGTTGGTCGGATAATATCTACTTTTTCCTGCGCACATAAAAAACGGCAGTGGGCAAGGAAAGGATTTTCGTTCTTGAAGGCCTGGCCGCATCTCGTACATGTGTAGCCTGCATACAAAGATACAAACGCTTTCAGACCAAGATGATAGTAACAATATCAGGACACTTAACATTTAAGCAACAATTAAGTTACAAACAATTCATTTATCCATTACATTTGCATATTAAATACAAATTGAGTAAATTTTTGAATAATGAATAAGTAGCTTTTTATGCATCTTATGGAGTTTTTTTTTTTTTTTTTTTTTTGCCAAATATTCAGGGTCTAAAGGGATCTTCCGTGTTCAGTGGTTTTCTTTTCACATGACAACAAATTGGCTCTCTGCATATATATGTGTCTGTGTGTGTGTGTGTGTGTGTGTGTGTGTATATATATATATATATATATATATATATATAATATATATACACCTTCCATGACATTGCTAACCAATTTGAATGTACATTAAATTAAAATTATTTAATTAACATATTACTTAAGCATAAAATAATGATTTTATTCCATTAAAAAAATCATTGAAAGCAGCCCATACTCACCATCTGTTAGGGCTTTTGATTTTATGTCTTCGAACCCCAAAAGATGTGACAACTCCTTGTCATACCAAACAAGCAGTTCTTCCCCTTGTTTCACATCTCGAATAGTCCGAAAGTGCAGCTGTCCTCCTTTCAAGTAGGCCTCAGTATTCTGGTCATCTGCGCTCATTGCAGCCTGTACTAACCGTAGCCATGGCACTACTGGAGAACCTTTCATCGCCTCAGGATCTACCTGTTGATAATGGGACATATCTGACATTAGGAAATTAATTTTTTACAGTAAAATAGTTAACAATTGATCTTTTGCAGTGTATAGTTTATTACAAATGATATTTCTGGATTACATGTTTCATTTACATCACAAGACAATTTCTGTAAATCTAGTCAAATCCTGCAGTCTAAAATAAAAATGCAGTCTAAATCTAACATGTTACTCACCCGAAACACATAGGATTTATTCCATTTGTCAAAAGACTTCAATGCAATGAAGGCTATAGTGTCATAAAAGGTATAATGAAGAACACAAGGTCCAAATGATGTTCCAGCTGGTATATCCTGTGTAACTTGCACACTGGTGAAGAAGTCCGTGACATGATGGTGGAGAAATTTGCTGTCATTAGTCCACAAGGAGCGAGGAATAATGCTTTGCTCCATGCTTTATTTCTGGAAATATAAATTTAAATAATTAAAAGTTAAAAGAAGGCAAGTATGTTTCCGTGCTTAATTTGGATTAATGGAGCAATCTGAATTTTTAATCACCTAGCCTAATGCTTTTTATCAGTGTTTTTCTAAAACACAGGGACATAGGAAATATATAGCCATGCATGCAATTAGTTCATTATAAAAATAAATCGGTCTATGTGAAATCGATTGCTAAATCAGAACTGTTCAGTTTTTCATTTTCTTTTACGCTTAGTTTGATGTTTTTAAGACTGTAAATAGCGTTTAAATCCGTATAGTCAGCAGACATTTTGTATAAAATGTACTATTTCACAAAATTTGCCTATATGCATTAAAATTGTTACTCACGTAGCAGGTTTGGGTTGAGGATGTTCCGTAGCAGGTGCACAGTCCAAGGAGACGTGATTTCAATTATCCACAGAGAGCGCGATCACGACCGTCTCCTGATCCTGACAGTCTCTTGACTGTCTCTCGCGCTGCGCAGTCACGCACTTATCCACGCCGAGGACGCGGAGCTGATGCGCCTCATTTCTCCCCAACCCACCCCCCAGGTGGCAATTTGATTGGTGCTTCACCAGCTTTGCAGGCGTGTTAATTATAAGCGAGGGTAATCAATGACAGAAGTCAGAGACCGTTAGATTGTGATGAGTAGCACAAAAGACTGAATGCAAATTTAAAACGAATCCTAAACCCAGAGACTTAACAAGCAAATCAAAATTTAACCTTTAGATTTTGTGACGATTCTCCAAATATTTAAACGTTTATGTAGTCTAACTTGGGTTGACTTTTAAAGAGAAAATATTTAATTTATAAAATGTATATTTGTTTGGTATGTCTGTTCAACCGGTTAAAGTGTTTTTAGTGATTATTTGATTAGGATACTTTATTTCTGAAAAAATATATATCTTCAAAAATGTTTCACTTTACCCGTTATTTATAATGCTTAGAATTTTATTAACATGATATCAAATATAATTTAAGGAATTTGGTTGAAGCCAAAATTCTCTCTCTGCCGGAAAGAGTTCAGTTTCAGTAGCTGTTGGCTGCCTGCTCGCCGTCCGGTCTGTGGTCGCCCCTCCAAACACTTCTCCTTGAGGAGGAGCTTAGTGTTTTGGAAGCAGACTCCGATGACAGCGGGATATAACACTGTGACAAGGCATTCAATATCTTTTTTGAGGAATAAATTTCATGGAAAACAGTTGCTCACCTTTTCTGCAGGAGTAATATGAAATGCAATTTTATCCCAGTGCTTTTGGAGAGAATATGAAATGGCACGTTCACTGATTCACATGAGTCTTGTTGTGGGTATTTTAGTGATTTTGATGCCCAGTCTTCATACTGGAGAAGCTGAGCCTAATTTTGAGGACGAGAAGAGGTCTTGTCAAGGTGCTTTCGATTTGTATTTTGTCCTCGACAAGTAAGTGGCCTTCATATTTATGGCATCTTGTTCTCCTCTCAGACGACTCTGACGCCCTCAGACGCGCGTGCACTTCTATTATAACAACAGTCATTCGCTTAGACAGCAGAATAACAGAATACCATTGGTTCAAATGCTTTAACATGAAACAATGAATTAATATTTTGAAATTTATTGTCATTTCTTGGCATATTCTATCAGAAAACGTCCGGCGAAATATTGTGGGAAAAGAGCTATTCCCAAAGGAGAGCAGACAAGGGTGCATATGGCTGGATGCACTGACATGAAATTCGAGAAAAATTCCTAACCATTTAAACAAAGAACCATTGACTATCTCTACAGAATTAACACACAATACTGCTTATAGTTATAGATGGTGGATTCCTGAAGTTGTTGTCTGGTGTTAAATGGCTTTAGACGCGGTAGATAGGAGGACAGGACTCTTTGCCTCAGGCGATGCTTTAACAAGCATGATCTTCTCTCACCTGGTGCAGTTCTCATGCACATTTGTCCATCATTATCTCAGGGGCGTCTCAGTCATAAAAGGCAAATAGAGACAAGAGCACATTACAAGAGCATGCATGCACTATTAGATATACAAATATCAATTTATAAAAAATTAAGTAAAAAATAGGGTGTGTCAAGATAAATAAAAATACATATACTGTATTTTTTTTCTTGCAACTGTAAACAACTGCCTGCAGTTATGTGGAACATGTAATGTTTGCAAATAGTTATTTATATTTAAGTGTGTAATGAGCTCTCAGTGAGCATAAGTGGCATCCTAGTACTCAGAATTCTGCAGCACCTTGGAGTTGTGAATACCCAAACAAGCTTAAACATGCTGGAGCATGCTAGAGATCATTATAAGTTAAGAGTTTTTGAGGTCATCAGATTTTAGTCAAATATAAAGTAAAGCTCAAGAGCAACATACAGTAGCAATGCCTGTACAGTTTAGATAATCATTTTGCTCATTTAAATCTATATTAAATCTGAGGGAATCCAGTTAAAGATCTATTACAGTACAACATTTGGGGTTTAGCCATAACCCTTTTGGAGTGCGAATGCATATTAGTTACACTTCACAGTTCGCTCTTCTGTTTGAAAGTTTTCTGAATGCCTTTAGAGACCTAAGGGATTGCATGCATCATCAGGCTTTTGCCACACTTCCACACTTTTAATCAGCTGAATGGTTCTGGCTGAATTTTCGAGGCCTTAAATGCCACTCAGTGACCCTACACTAATTGTAAATATCAGGCCATCGGTTCAGAGAGTTTTGAAAAGAAAAGCCGCTCCATTGCTTTTCAGAGAGAAAATACCTTTGATTATCAGTGGAACGAGAACTAGTTTTATGCCACTTTATGTGACCCCTTTTAATTTACAGCTTCTTTTAGAATGTTTCTTAATATAACAATATTCTGAGTCAGTGGTTTGCTGAAGATTGATTTTAGTTCGAAGGAAGAGATAAAGCCAGGATCAAGCTGCATCAAAGGAAACCATAACAGTCTTGTTATTCTAGACTGCTGCATACCAGAACAGTGTACTGAAAGTTAATGACTTATTTCAGTGGCCCTAAAAAGTATTTAGACACTAAACCACACTTAAAATGTCTGAATGTCATTTCATTGTATAACAAAATATCAAATGTATGTCATCTGCAAACACATTATGCTAGCCCTTGAATGAACTACCTTTTGTTTCCATTTTACTTTTTAAAGCAGTTGGTCTTAAGGTTATTTGGATGCATTAGGATATGAAACCAAATCCCCTTTTGTACAAACAGGTGCAGAGTAATAAGCAACTCTAGTTCATCTGATTAAGTATGGATATGTTTCACAAACATTTGAAAGCCAGAAAGGTTCCATTTTTTTCTTCTTCTTCATTTTGAACAGTAGCCTATATGTATTTTTTTAAGCTGACTACTGTTGCTGAAACTTTCTTGTGCAATTGGTTTCATATTCTATAATCTAATGCAGCTGCATACACCAATTTGAGGTATTATTTATGTATTTATTTTTACAAGTGTGGCCCTAATGTAAATTTTGGAACCACAGTATATCAATACTGTGTATTGATAATACTGTATATCAATACTAATAACATTAGCATTAGCATTAACATATAGCATTGATTGCTGATGTTACTGCTAGATCCACACGTCCAGTTTTATGTTTCCTGACCCCCTGTCAGAGATGGTGCTGTGAGCCTTTTTTGATGCTGATGTAGATGCCAATTCTATTTTGGATCCCAACCTGTTACACTAACCCATTGCCATCTGTTCCCATTCAAATGACTGGCTCCAGGAGGAAGAGGTGTTGCTCTCTGCTAGGAGGCAGATTCATCTGGCACAAAGGCAATTAGGCCTTGTTGGGAATGCTTTGGGGCCTGTAATTAATTGCCATGTGCGCATTTTATAGAGTACTCAAGGACCTGCTACTCTCAGATAGTGTATGAAGAGATGGTAATTGTTGTGTAATTGTGTTTAAGGCAGCCATTATAATGCACAGAAGATACAGTATCCTTTGACTCTTTGAAGCATGCAGTTTTTCAGTATGTTTGATTTTGTTATAGATCAGGAAGCATCAAAAACCACTGGATTGAAATCTACTCCTTTGTGGAGCATCTTGCAGAGAAATTTATAAGGTAAAGTTGCTTTAGTTTTGCTCTACTACTGTACATACATACTGTTATACCTTTCAGAAGTAATATTTGAATTGTGTTTTTTTTTTTTTTTTTACAGCCCAATGTTACGGATGTCCTTCATTGTCTTCTCAACTCATGGAAAAACGCTTATGAAACTCACGGAGAACCGGTATCACACACATCAGCATCCAAAACAATATTAATGTTGCACAGAAATACACATATTGTTTTTCTCCATTGTAATGCCTTTCCTCCATCATCTGTATTTCAGAAATGAAATTACCAGAGGCTTAAATATTTTGAAGAGAGAGATCCCCGGAGGTGATACATTTATGAATTTTGGACTGAAAGAGGTAACTTTTAATTCTTAATGAATCAAATGAGCCAATTTAAATCAATCATTGAATCACCTTACTTACTCCCGTAACACACCTTACTGATCACTGTAGTCTTTTAATTATACTATGGTTAAAATTCCTGCATTAATGCTGTAAACATCTGCTTTTAAACTGCAGGCAAATGAGCAGATATATCAAGAAAATTATGGTAACTGTCACCCTGAATAACCATGCGATTCATTCACACTTCTGCTTTTGTTCTGAGAAAATCAAGGCTCAATGAGATGTTTATGTTGTTTATTTCACAGGGACAGCCAGTGTGATCATAGCATTGACTGATGGGGAGCTAAATGACTCTCAGTTTGTCTCGGCACAACAAGAGGCAAGTACACAAGCCAGTGATGTCGCAATGGATGTGGCATGTTCTCTGGCAGATGTGTAATTGACAGTGGCATTTAATCTGTGATAGGACTGACTGTTTGTTGCCTGTCTATGAACAGGCGCAGAGAGCTCGGTCTTTGGGAGCCATTGTATACTGTGTGGGTGTAAAAGACTTCGATCAGACACAGGTAACACAGTACCACTGCACAATTAATTGATTTAGTACCATCTCAGATTTATCCATGATTTCTGTACTGGAGATGTCTCTGTAAACCTGTATTGTATTACTTGTTTAGCTGGCCACAATTGCAGACACCATAGAGCATGTTTTCCCTGTAACTGGCGGATTCCAGGCCCTTGAAGGAATGATAGACTCCGTAAGTTTTTCTGTTTATCTCTCTGTCCTTGGTTACGTATAAAGTTAAAGTTTTGGAAGCAACAGCTGGATTTAAACGAGGGGCTGAATCGCCTTAATTATATCTCCGTGTGCACAAAAGACAGGAGTCACTCTAAAAATTGTGATTGTTGGCATCTTGCATCTGTAAAACGACAAACATGGATGCCATCTTTTAACCCATTTGGAGTCTGATATTTACTGGGATGGAATAAAAGAATAGAAAGTAAAAATAATAAATTGTGAAAGTTTAAAATGAGAAATAAAGTTGTATTTCTCAGTTTAAAATCACACTGTAAGATATACAGTCATGTTCTGAGATATAGAGTCCCATTGCAAAAAGTTACATTCAAGATATAGGCACATTGCAGGATATAAAGTCACATTGGAAAATCTAAATTAACATTGTGGGATATAAAGTCATAACTGAGATATGAATTTACATTGCAAGATATAGTCACATTTGAGATATAAAGACACATTGTGAGATATAAATTGATATTGCAAGATAAAAAAAAGTCTTATTGTGAGATATGTCACTTTGTTATATGTAAACACACATTGTAAGATAAAAAGTCAGATTGTGAGAAATAAAGTTTCACTATGGGATAAAAATGTCGTATGTGATCACATTGTCACATTGTGAGACTTAAAGTCACATTGTGAGACTTAAAGTCACATTGCAAGATGTTGCAATTGGGAGATATAGGAGATTGTGCCGCTTTTAAGAAGAGATTTAAAAGCATAACAATTTAGATGAGTTGCAGCATCCAAAAGAGAGTGCATTACTGCATTACAAGTGAATAGTTCAGTCTAAGTGAACTTGGTTGCATAATGCAATTGCTCCTGTAAAAAGTCTCTGTATACTGAGTACAAAGCACTCTGACATAAATTTTTTCTTTGCAGATCATCAAGAAATCCTGCATTGAGATTTTAGCAGCTGAGCCATCCAATGTTTGTGCTGGTGGTAAGAGTCATCTCAACTCTCGCCATGTTAATGTTTTTGTAATAATTTGAAAATAAATGTAAATAACACCATGATTTTTACGCTAAATCTGTCTGCTTTTAAAAGAATATGAAAAGTCAATGTGCACACCATAGTAAACAAAAAGCTATGCTAATTGTGTGAAAGCCCTGGGCGGTTTAATGGACGCTTGTGAGTTGTGCTCTCTTGCACTCACCAGAAAATTCAAATTGATCATGTCTGGGCAGAGCTAATCCGCCTTTTTGCATCACCAAGGAGACGGCGCTGTAAGTGCACTCTCGCGCAGTAAGTGCAAGCTAATAAGGTCATGTCAAGCCACATCCATCCTCTCTGGTCTACACACCAGTGCTCAATGTGGCAGGCCTGTCTGCTGAGCAGCAGCCAATTAAACAAATGGGCATTTCGCTGGTAAAGGCGGAGCAGAAATGCAGTGCAGTTATTCTGCAGCACCTCAGCTAGACAACAGATCCGATGTGGCAAACTAGGCCAGGAAGAACCAGCCAGGCAAAAAACAGCTCTCTAATTTCACTTGAGCATTCCCAACAATAAGTTCTCTGTCAAGTAATGGGACATCAAACCCTGAAGCACACAGAGGGAGAGAGAGAGGGGGCATGCAGTGACCACTGCCAAACTATGGTGGTTAAAATAACAATACTCCTGCAGTTTGGCACTAAGATATATTATTTTAAGAACTTATTTAAATAGAAATAATTCATATCATTATCATTATTTTGCATTAAATTAGATTTAAAATGATAGTTCACCTAGAAGTGTAAATTCCCATGTTGGGTCGCTTTTTCTTGGGAACAAAGAAGATGATATTTTGAAAATGTTTCATCTTTATTTGTCCATACAATGAAATCAATGTCAGTGCCTGACAGTCTCAGCGATCAAACTGATGAGAAGTGACCAGCCCATGCAGCCTGCAAACAGGCCATCACTCTCCGTTCTGAGAAGAGGCCCAGCCATCAAACATGACAGCAGTTGTTGCTTTGATTAACCCTTGTGGTTCCTCTGCACCCCATCCCCCACTTTTGGCTGTGATTGAAGTGTCCATGTTCGGACGTGGCACCTCTGCTCTAAACAGCCCAACCATCAAGCTCTCAGGTGTGGATGGGAAGCGTCAGCTCTCCCGTGCAGCACAACGGGTGCGAGCCGACAGCGTACCAGCCCCTGCCCACCATCTCGCTGCCAGCGGTGCCCGCTGCCAAGCCAGTGTTGACCTTTTTACCCTTGCACTGTCCTGTCAGAACCCGACACACCATGTCTGACAGTAACGAGGGAAGAAAAGGACATGGATGTTGATGCCCGGCCTCCAAAATTAAATGGAATTAGCCATTTCAGCTGTATGGACGTCACATTAAGCAGGCATGAGCAAGAGAGCTGGGCAAATTTAGATGCAGGGGTGGGGTGCAGAGGGGCTTCTGCATGGCAGACGGGATTAGTATAATTAGAGAGGAAATGACAGGTTAATTGGTTCGGATGGGAGTGGAATTTGTTTTGGTAGATCCATGATGAGACAAGAGACATGCAGAGAATTTGTTTTGGCTCAAAAGTTCCCATGATCAGCCTTTTCATTATTCGCCAGGTCTTGCAAACGTATATTAATTAAAGGAAAACATCAACATTGATACAGTTTAAATTGTAAATGCGCACTTCTGGTCTTATTGTGATTGAATCATCATTTCATGTTACTCCAAAGAATACATTTGTCTTTGATTCCTACAAGTTTGAATCAAATGAAAATGAAAATCTTTAAAACTCACATTTTATAAATGCCTGTTATTGATCTTATCTTATGTTGCATACATAAGATAAGATCAATAACAGGCATTTATAAAATGTGAGTTTACTTATCTTATGTTGCATACATAAGATAAGATCAATAACAGGCATTTATAAAATGTGAGTTTACAAGTTTGAATCAAATGAAAATGAAAATCTTTAAAACTCACATTTTATAAATGCCTGTTATTGATCTTATCTTATGTATGCAATTCATCCATGCATACATTGCTTTTTTTAAACCGCATATTTTTTTAACTGAGAATAACTCAATATTACATTGAAACAACAGACTTCTCTCTGGTGTTGTTTGCTGGGCTACGCAAGTCATTTAGTCTGCTTAAAGTCTTTTCATTTTTACAGTTAACCTCTTGCTTGCATTTAGATCTGCTTTCATCCAGGCGACAACTAATGAACTGAACCGAGTCAACATTTCTCGCATATGACAAAATATGGGATACAGCTCTTGGTATTTCTATTACATTGCAACTATAGTTATAATGTAATAAATATTCCTCTTTTAAAAAATTTTACAATTAGCTTTGAATGGCAAATTACATTGGCTTTTATAGGTGTTTACTTATTAAAGCTAAAAGAGGAAATCTTCTATATTCAGGATTTGAAGCTTCAAATGCTGGTGTGATACTGAAGAAGAGAACCGAGACTTACAGTATAGTGTTATTTCTCAGAGCAGTGATATTCTCCTGACCTTTCCATACAACTGTCTCGCCCTGATAGCACACTACACAGAATGTTTTTCATCTTGTGAACTTTACACACTTAAATGTTAAAGGTTTACAACCAAAGCATATTCTGAAGGTGTAGCATTATTCAGAGATGAACGGCAGGCTCAGTACAAATCCACTCATATCTCCCTCAAATGCACACTGGTCTGCGCAGTGCCATGAGTAAGGTCACATCCATTCTGCATCCTTTGACGCCCGCTGAGACAGCTTCTAAGTGAGCATGTTTTTCTCTCTAACATATGCTGCTTAGCAGCCGTCATAGGGTCTACGGCATCGCCCGGGGGGTCTCAAAGGTCAGGCAGACAGCGTTGTCGGCCACCAACGCAGCACCTCCAGCAAGAGATTTGCGAACCTCTTCGCTTTTATTATTAGCACCACTGGAGCATATGCATTTGCCCAGTTGAGCTGAGCGTTCCTGAAAGGTTAAGGGTGGAAAAAAAAGAAGAAAACATGCCCTCTGGCTCAGCACACTTTATAATTTCAGAGTATGCCTTTTTTTTGGAAGAAGTCTACATGAGACAAAGATCTTAAATAACGGGTTTGCCTATGGAGGCATTTTTTTCTTATTTAAAAAAAACAAAAAATCTGTATAAATAGTACATGAAAACAATATTTATTTATGAAATTTTTGGTTACATTTTTTTTTCCGGAAGAAAAAAAACATGCTTTTCACTATGCAGTAAAAGGACTTGCTAAATGTTTGTTATTATACTTCTGGTTTGTGTTTCTTTAAGATTCTTTCCAAGTGGTTGTGAGGGGAAATGGATTTTTGCATGCCAGAAACATCAGTCAGGTTCTGTGCAGCTTCAAAGTGAATGATACAGCTACAGTCAGTAAGTAACATTATTTTATAAACAGTACTTTTAATATTGCATTCTTCTAAATAATGTATGCAACATTCTTTTATTATGTAAATGACCATTTCTGCTATAGTAATAATGAAGTATTTAACCTGAGAGTAGATTTAAATTATAATTATTGGGGAAAATGTATCTTATTTTTTTTTCACACAATTCATTTTTTAGATGAAAGACCTGTCAGTGTTGAAGATACGCTCCTTCTTTGCCCTGCGCCAATCATAAATGAGGCTGGAAAGTAGGTGCACTTCATCCTGCCACTTTATAGCTTAATGCATTGGTACCCTTGAAAAATTAGGGTCAATGTCATTTGGAATTATTCTTATCAGTCAATCTTCACGCACCCTAACACGTCGAGACAACAGGCATGTGGTGTAAAAAGCCCAAGAAGAGCGTATAATTAGCCTCTCTGAGAGATTAGTCACCATGGGCTTGACCTGTGTGAAAAGTTCCCAGTGAGTGTGCATGTTAGCCCAGGGCTCTGGTGGTTTTCTGAGTTGAGAGAGAAAAGAACAGACAGTGAAATACAGAGCCGCTCGTATCCACATCAGCCAGAGCAGAGCCCCGGAGACTCACTACAGGTTACTTGCCAGGCCTTCTACAACAAATGAGCTGCTGCTGGCAGATCATTTCTCTGCAAGCCCTCTGAATAATTATGTGTTCCGCCGGCTGTAGACACCTTGAGGATTTCATCTGTCTTGTTCTTGTCAGGAAGATTCTTTGAGATGCCAATGAAGGAGCCTCTCATGACACCTTAAGCAAAAGAGGGCTGTTTTTCAACTCTGGATCAGCCTACATCACTGTGCACTGTACTGCGTTGCATTTGCCAATGTGACACAAAAACAGCTGGTGTTAATATATCAATATTCAGCACTTTCCATTCATTTCGAACCTTTGGATTGAGTCATGTGTTCTTAGCATTATTTGTTATTGGATATAATCAAAATCCCCAGTTGTGGATTAATAATAATGCTGTCCAAGAATGTAGAATACATAGTATTTTTATTAATCAAATCTCTCTGACTGGTCAACTGTGCCATCCAGCAATCAGATGTTTCTTAATATTCTTAGTAAGATTTCTTAATAATATAATACTTTTTATTAATCAGCTCATCCGGTAACTGAAACCAGCACTATTTTCATTTCACTCTGATTTATTGATTAAACACTTAAGTATTTTTATTACTGAATATAATGAACTCTTCCTTTTATTAGTGACAGTGTTATGATAATATTCAGGCATTACATTTTTTAGATATAAAATCAATATTTCTAGCTCATATATTTATTCATTTATTTAGTGAACTTGTGCAATAATCTGGAGTGAAATATGCCATACATGTAAACATGTGAAATATGTGGATTATGCAATGTAAATATTTGGATTATCCACTGTGGCTGGCGACCCCTAATAGAACTAGTGTTATTTTAGTATTATTTATAAACTATTATAGGTGGGGGTTTTTTTTTCATTTTTTTTTAGTAATTATCTGCTTTGTCATTTTTTTATATTTCTATTTATTTTATATATATTTGTTAGTAAATTTCATTACAAATTCAACTAATTTCATCTCATTTAATCTCAGTTATTTGCCAAAGCAATATTTCTAAAATAAATTTAGGTTTTTACATATAATATGTAAATTATTTCAAATACAATTTTTTTTAATAATTTTAGTTTTAAGATAGGAATGAAAATATTTCATTATAACAGCAGTGCCATGTCTGGATATGGATTTAGTGATTATTGAAAGAGATTAGTGTCTAGGTCTCTCAAAAGTCAGCCAGAATGGTAAGCATTCATATAAGGGAAAAACGGAGATGAAACATTCCATCATAATCCAGATACGAGAGGGGTGGAATTATTCTGGCTAATTAGTCAATGGAGAGTTATTTAAAATTAAAAATGCCATCCTGTTAGGCAAACTTTGATGTTGTGGTTTAATAAGACCAACCATTAAGTCAAGTGATGTCTGTACGACCCGATTGTAAAAGACCATGTGAGTTATGTTCATACATTTTTGCGGGGTGAGAAAAGGCGATTTTGGGGCAAAGTCTGCCCTCTTCCTCCTCTGTATCCACATCTTGTGAGACGAAGCTGTCAGTGCTGTCATCTAAACGCGTGGTGACTGAGTGGCCTCCTGAAGATGTGCTCAAAAAGAGCCAGCCGCTTCCTGATTGATGGAAAATGAGATGGATCTGTCACTGGACCCCCCTCCACTCAACCCCCTGTTATCCTGTTGTGCCCTCTTTCAGCCCATCCCCCATCCTGCCAATAGAATGGCACTGGAAGGGGTGTGTAGGACCGACAGAGAGGAGATGGGGCAATACCCCTTCAGTAACTTATTTTCAGCTCAGTCTTCTCTCCCAACAAAGCAGAAGAAGAGTGGTCGATTAAATCAAGAAAGCTGGGAAATTTTCCAACATACAAGCACTCTGAATGCCCATGGTAGAGCCAGTCAACATTGTAGATCCCTGATGTTCAAAGAAAATTTTGAGAAAGTTGTCGGGGAAAATGGACACATTGTCAGTTTTGATGTCCATAAGCATGTCTTCACAGAATGTTATCAGTCACATGACAAAGCCTGCTTTTTCATGTCTTTCTCGTCTCAAGATCTTATCCATCTTTTTATACATATTTACATTATCATTCAAAAGTTTGAGGTCAGTAAGATTTTTTTTTTAAATAGATAATACTTTTACTCTCCAAGGATGCGTTAAATTGATCTAAAGTGACAGTAAATACATTTATAACATTACAAATGAATAATATTTCAAATATATGCTGTTCTTTCAGAAAATTCGGTTCATCAGAATCCACTGTCCAATCACATCCAACATTGATAGAATATTAAAGTTTTTTTAAACACCAGATCAGCATATTAGCATAATTTATGCAGAACACTGGAAGGCTGGAGCAATGGCTACTAAATATTCAGCTTTGCCATCACATGACTAATTTACTATTTATTAAAATAGAAGATGTAGAAATGGCGAAATGCATCTTTGGTGAGCATGAAGAATGAATGCAGAATGTGATATCCAAGCAAATTTGATTCCAGTATGAAACATTTAGATCATTTAGAAGAGATGCTTAGATCTATTCTAACACTTTTTCAGGTCATCAAGGACACGCTCAAGATCCAACAAATAAAGGCCTTTTATTGGATGAAAAACCCAAAAAGCAATGGAATTAAGCAAAAGTCTTCATTTGATTCCCATCTTGAGTCTCATTGGGACTTTGAGAAGCATTTGAAATGTTTAACAGATCTCAGTTGAAGCCTAAACAGAAATCATTGTTTGAAAGGCTGCATATAAAACCAAATGTTAAAAATGTATAGTATGCATAGTTCTACCTTAGATAAGACTTATCGGTCAAGTTCCTGTGCCTACATGCTGGTCTTTGAGGGTTGGTGTTGTTATCCATCAAAGAGGAATGCAATAGAAGTCATTCAGGCTCCAGATCACAAATTGTAACAAGAAAATGCTGATCTTAATGGCTTTAATAATAGCCACATTACAAGCTCGCACATGTCCATCTGAGGAATGCAATGAATATTCCTTTTCAGCAGGTGTTATTGAAGTGTTTTGTGTGTGTGTGTGTGTTACAGGGTGATATATCTGCAGGTTAGCATGAATGAGGGTTTGTCCTACATCACAAGCTCAGTGCACATCACCACTACTGAATGTGTAAGTACATCTTTGTTCCTTTCTGCATGTAAAAACATGAATGGTGGATTGGGCTATGACAGTGATTCAGCCTCTCTGAATGTCTGTTCGACATTGTTGTTAGCTGTCTTCTACTATTTAGTTTTTCCCCTCTTTTCTCTTACTCTTTCTTTTCTCTTCTGAGGTCTCCTCTGCTTTCTTTCATCAGAGGAGTCTGCTTTTGTCACGTAAGTTCAAATTAGCAGTGAGAAGATTAGTTCCATTGCTTGGAGTAGCCAGTTGCTCTCTTCTTCAATCTCCTTACCTGCATGTTGATTTGTGTTATACCAGCAAATACTCATGAAGATTTATTTGTGCGTGTCTCTGAGTGCAGTATGATGGGACCATCCTGCTCATCTCTTTACTGGCTGTTTTCCTGTTGCTGGGACTGCTGCTGATGTGGTGGTTCTGGCCTCTGTGCTGTACAGTGGTACGTCCTAAAGGCTGAAGCTATACACAATTAACAATTACAGTGACCTCAGAATATATTTAAGGCATTTAACTTTAATTGAGTTAATTATTTCAATTAAACATCACATTATTTAACCAAAGCTTTGAAACGTGTAATAATAATAATGAATTATTATTGTTGTTGTTGTTACAAATCATTTTAATTTGTGTCATTCACACACAATGATTTAAAAATGTTACTATTATATTATATTATATTATATTATATTATATTATATTATATTATATTATATTATATTATATTATATTATATTATATTATATTATATTAATTCAAACAATAATTTAACACTATCATAATAATAATCATGTTATTTTTGTAGTTGTTATAAATTATGTTTATTTGTCATTCGCTCACTCACTGATTTAACAATGTTAGTATAATAATAATAATAATATCATCACCATACACAAATAAACAAGGATTAAACAATGTCAGTACATTATTATTATTATTATTATTATTATTATTATCTATAAATCATGCATTTATTTGTGCAAGAAATCATTGAGCAATTTCTGTATAATAATAATAATATTACTGTTGTTTTTGTATTTATTATAAATCTTTATTTGTGAAATTCACACAATGATTTAAAAATGTCTGTATAATAATAATATATTTTTTAAATAAAACATGTACTTATTTGTGTTATTCACACACTCAAACAATGATTTTTGTACCTTTTCCCAGTGCTATATGCAATATATTGCTTTTATGCTTTAATACTTTATACTGTACTATTTATAGTAGAAATATTTATACTGTATTGCTCTTACCTTAGATTACATTCTTTCACTGGGAATTATTTTTCTTTCAGGTCATCAAGGAGGTGCCTCCACCCCCTCCTCCAGAGCCTGTGAGTCAAACCTCCTCTAACCTCATTTTGTGCCTATGTTTGTGTATGTGTGTGTGTGTGTGGATTTAGGCACAACCATGCACCCAAACGAACCATGGACATTAAGATATGAATCGGGGCACAAAGAAAACAGATTACACACGATAAAATGCATAACTTTCAGAAGCTGAACCCAGCATCGCCAAGAAATGGCATCATTCCTTGTAAACTGCATTCCCCAATGCTGCCAATATCAGCCTCTAGCTATGAGTGCAACTGCTTTGCAAAACTTTGCAAAACTGTCCGTCACCATTTAAGGACATTTTCTACGCCACAGTCATTTAAATAAAGACAAGTGAGCAGTAAAAGTCCACACAGCGGGGACCACAGCCTCAACCATAGGATGACTGAATAGCAAAATTCAAGCAAAAGGGCTCATAATGATCCTCTTGTGTTTGCTTTGTTCCCAGAGGTCAAAGGCAAGCAGTCACTGAGGCTGATGGGAAATAAAAGAGCTTTGTGGAAATGGCTTTAGAGTGTGCATCTGTGCTTCTTAACACTGTGAACGCAAACAAGGCACTCTGTCTCTAACGCTTCCCTTTGATTTGGAGACACAATGCGGTCGCTACTTTTGCAGCTAACATTATTTGACCATGTCTTTGTGTTTATTCTATCTGTGTAAACTAATTAGTTGAGTATGCTGTAGAAAATTTAAACAAAATAAAGTGTTGTTTTCAACATAATGTTTAAGCATAGTCCTTTTATGCTAATTATTAGAACTGTGATACAGTATATGTAAGTTTTGCGTGCTCAACAGGAGTCCGATGATGAAGATGGCATGCCCAAAAAGAAATGGCCTACAGTAGATGCATCCTACTATGGAGGAAGAGGAGTCGGTGGAATCAAAAGAATGGAGGTGATGCATGTATGCTTGTACACAAGTGTGTGTTTCAGCTTTATATAGGGTGTGTTGATCATAGGTTAACACAAGCTACAGGGGGATGAAGGCCACACATGACGAATGATGTTATGAACCCTCAAGGCACTAGAACACATCACTTTGACCTTAAATGCTCCCTGTCTGCCTGGTGCCAAAACCAGATCATGTGACATCATCAGACATGCTGACGCCTGTAGATTTACTCCTGTTATTTGCAAAGGTAGCAATATTGGACATGTACATTGTTGTACTTTGCAAAAATACACACCTTTTTCACAATTACAGTGCCTATTACTTGTTAAGTGCACTATGTAAAAATAGTAGTGTTAACACAAGCTTGCATTAAGCGTCCAGACGCCATTTCCCAGGATCGTCGAGACATGCAAGCACTATATTGTTTACATGTGAAAACGATCATTTTTCTATAGACTGTGTGGGTTATAACTGGACTGTGTTTCTGTGGTCTTTAGGTGCATTGGGGGAACAAGGGCTCCACGGAGGAAGGAGCTAAACTGGAGAAGCCAAAGAATGCTGTAGTGAAAATGCCTGAAGACGAATATGAGCCTTATGAACCCAAACTCAGAAATCCTTATGGACGCAGATCTGCCCATCACAGAAAGTGGTACAGTCCTATTCAGGTATATGACTTTTTTTGTATATGAAATAATCTGTATTCCCTAGATTAGCTTTGAAGTATCAGTTAGATGTAGAAAGAGGCACTGTAAAAAGTACAAAAGTTGAGATTTTGAAGTCAAAAAGTATTCAAAAAGTAGTTCTATGTGTCTTAGGGGAAACTGGATGCTTTGTGGGCCCTTTTCCGCCGAGGATACAACCAAGTGTCACTCATGAGACCTCAGCCCGGAGATCAGGTACAACCATGAGCACATTAAAGCAACAGATATTCCAATACAGATTAATATTCCTCCTCATAATAGAGACCTGATGCATATTTGTGCTTGAATATTATAGCAATTCTGTTTTCATAGTTCCTTTGTTTACCTTATTTATTTTTTGAAAAATTGAATTTTTCTAAGACTGAATCCAGCTCCAAATTGTGTTGTTCTGTGATAGGAAAAGTCTTTATGTGTAATAGAAATTACCTTAATATATTGTTGTATCAGAGTTTTTTTTTATTATTATTAATAATAAATGTATTAATTAAGGATGCATTAAAAAAAGTAGCTGTAAAGTTATTTACAGTGTTCCAAAGAATGCCTACTTTCTATCCATTAAATAATCCTAAAAGATTGAGTAAATATTTTTAGCAGCACTGTTTTCAGTAATAAATTTGAATAATAAGAAATAATAAGAAATATTTCTTGTGCACAATCATCACATTGTGTATTTTAAAATTGTTTTTACTGTGATAAAATTCAACAATGGTAAGCATAAGAGACTTCATTCAAAAATATGATTAAATATCGTTAAATTGTAGTTACATTTGAATATTTAATCCAAAATGTGTGGGTTCTGTATAAATTTGCGCTTATTGGGTGCTCCCATAGAAGGAAGCAAGGCCGCTCACTCGTTTTTGGAACACAGCTGTTGTGATATTCCCACCCTTTCTAAGCATGCTCAGTAGCCGGGACAGGAAATAGCAGTCTAATTATGCTGCCTTTAATTCCTCCTCTCATGGAGCAGTAGTGTGGCTGAGCACAGTCTCTCATTCTCTTGTGCCTTTTGTAAGAGACGTCCCTCAGTGTCTGAGCCCTGCTCTCTGCACCCTGCATTATTCCATCCACACAAGCTGTGTCATGGCAACACATCTGTGTGTCTATGAAAGGCATCTTTCATGTGGGCCGCAGTGTCACAGAGTGTACAGTATGATCCCATTGACATGGGCAGGCTATAGCTCCCTATACACTGTAGATGGACCAATCTGATTTACTTTGGTTTTATTCTTCATTCTCCATAATGGGGCGCTTGTCTAAGGCACTGCCAGTGTCCAGCTGCTCAGTGTACTTTGCACGAGCTTTAGAAGGTGCTGGTAAGGCAAGGGCTTGGGTGGAAACAGCTGTGCTATTCAGGGAGATTTGGGGTGTAGTTGTGTGTTTCATGCCCACCTGCAGCACAATGCCTAGACAGCAGACACAAACAACTTGCTGTTCCCAAACAAGTCCTCTGCTCAGCTATAGACAGCTTCATTTCAATATCAGTCCACATTTTTCTCTTTATAACTCATCTTTCTTTGCATTTCCTAGCTCTGACTGATTCACGGTCTCCTCCATCTCTGTATCCTCTTTGTCTTTTTCTCTGTATCTATTCCTACCATAGGGCCTCTTAAGTATATAGTTCTGGTCTTGCAACTAAACAGACTAAACAAACAGCATTATATTGCTTGCCAAGCAGCAATGTACTGATATTCTTCAAACACATTGGTAAAGGGTTGTTCTGTTCCCATCCTTCTCCCTTTATAATGCATATTTCATTATTTAATATGTTCTAAACCCCAAGGTTTTAAATACAAGAGATCCGGTGTCTTTAGCTAAGGAAAAAATCTGAGCACAATGTGTGATTTTCTTGAGATCTCTTCTAAAACTTTAAAGGAGACAAATTTGAGACCACCAGTCTTTAGACTTGAGGAAACATCTGAGCACATGCTGTTGAGATCTCTTTTAAAGTTAAAGGAGACCACTGTAAAAGTGTTTGAGTTGAGTTTTTGTCTCGGGAGACACGTTTGACAAGCAGTAGACTCAAGCAAAAATCTCCATTCTATCTTAAAGTCACCTTATTTCTGTCTATGAGAAATATTCAAGATGTTAAAGAGAGCTCACTTTCGATTTTTCTTTCCTGTGGGGTAACTTCTTTGTAACCAATCCCTGAAACCTAGATTTACATAAAACATCAACAGCAGTCTTTTGTCATCTACTAAACACTGTTTTTCTCCAGGAAGTGCAAATCTGGTTATTATTTCTGACTTTTTTCCTATTGTTTTCATCAGCTTCTGTCTCTCCAGACATTTTATTAGTTAAGAAATATTAGTGTTGTTATATTATAAATTCAAGTAAACTGAACAGTGTCGCATTGGCATCTTATATTTTGAATGAATGTTAAACATTAACATGTATGACCTGTGCTAATGAGTTAATGTGGATGAGTCCTGGGTCAAACCCTTTACCCATAGCCCTCAGTGCACACATTGTGATGCAGAGGTGACAGCCTTGCTTTATTGCTGACTTATAAGTGATATGTAAAGAAAGAAGCTCTTGTTGTTGAAAGTCTTTGTCTGGCCAGTTTACAAGCTTCACCTCCAATGCTTAGTATCTTCCCCCTCATGTCTGAGTGCCACCTTCATTTCACACAAAGAAACTCTGTGGAATAGAGACTGTTTTTGTTTTTCCTAATGACCGACAGAGATGTAAAAGTTCTGACTCTGGTCAACAGAAGGAAGTGGCTTTTTAACATAATTTATGAATCAAAGTGAATGACATGCTCCTCTGATTGTTCTCAGGGATTTCCCTCTCTGCGCTTGTGTCTAACCCTCACGTAACCAATGCTTGGTGGTCTGATTTAACAGCTTATTAAACAGAGAGCCCCATAATATGACATGGGGCCCATTGGGCTAAAGGGGGGCTGAGTTTTATTGGGGTGGGCTATTGTCAGGTTGGTGGGGGGTGGTGGTGATTGATTCATGTCTGTCTGGCTGTGGGGCAAAGTCATCATTTTGCTAGTCATGTGCGGCGAAAAGGACAATTTGGAGAGCAGTACAGCAACAGGCCTGCACAAGGGTGAGCATATGGGCTGAATGAGAAAAGAGACTCATGAATACTGTGCAGATGTGTGTGGATGGAGTGGGGAAGAGAAATCTGTCCATATGGTGTTTTAACTACTGTGGATGGCCCCCAGCAGGCTACAAGATTCAACAGGCTTTACATCAGGGATCTCGAACTCAAATTACCTTGGGGCCACTAGCAAGGTTGTGTTTGTATAAGGATCTACTGAACAGCTGCAACAAATACAACAATATTAGATATAACAATAAGACAACGATATTAGAAAACGGACACATTACATGTAGACCTTCTTTACATCTGTTTCATATTTATGCAAATCACTCCTGCAAACTCAGTGAATTGACTCCACCCTTAATCACTACATAATAAAAAGTAATATCCTCTCGGACCTTCAGACCGTCGAACAAAAAGGAGGGAATCTCTCCTGTGACAGTTTCGCTAGTGGCCTTTACACCGTCCATCTGTTTGTCTGACAAGCGCTCAAACAGCATGACAGAGACTGACTCCCCCCTTAAACGCTCTCCTTTCCACTCGAGTGAAAGTAATCTAAATGGAGTTCAGCTAGATCAGAGTGGGACACATATTAGTTCACGCTGTGCTTTTTTGTTGAAGGTGATAGTAACAATTGCTGTGGTGGTTCTAGAGCCTAATTAGCCATGGCTGCCATGTTAAGCTTATATTTGATTGTTCATCAGTTATTTATTTGTTATCTATTTTGTTAAATATATTAGTATCATGCTCTGTATTAAAATTACAAAATTTAA
The DNA here is from genome assembly GCF_003368295.1 of Carassius auratus. NCBI lineage: Eukaryota > Metazoa > Chordata > Actinopteri > Cypriniformes > Cyprinidae > Carassius > Carassius auratus. Next base: position 7,855,977 of record NC_039280.1, read on the forward strand.
GGGGCGGTATTTTACTTTACTTTATTTTATTTTAAATAAATTAATATTCTAATTCAGCAAGAACAGGTTAAATTAATCAAAAGTGACAGTACTTTTAAAATATTACAAAAGATTTTTATTCAAAATAAATGCTGTTCTATTGAGCTTCCCATTCATTGAAGAAACCTGAAAAGAATGTATCATGGTTTCCAGAAACTTTTAAGCATCACAACAATTTTCAGCATTGATAATAATATCACAAATAGCACAAAATCATCATATTAAAAACTTTTCCAAAGGATCATGTGACACTGAAGTAATGGCTGCTGAAAATTCAGCCTTGCCATCAAAGGAATAAAATACATTTGAAAACATAATAAAATATAATTTTTATTTTACATTTCAATTGTAGTTTTGATCAAATAAATGCAGACTTGGTGAGCAGAATAATTCTTAAAAAAAAAAATTATCTTACGACACCAAACCCTTGATTTACTTACATTAATAGAAAATAACCAAGAGCTATATTAGAATATAAGAACTAGACTTCTTTTGAACTTGAACCTTTGCTTTATGAAATTATGCAATGAAATGCTGTTTAAAAGTTCAAGCAGTTTGTTTATCACTTCAATTTCTAAATGTTTTATTTTTTGTAGCCAAGTATACTGTTTGACAGAAAAAGATTGAGAGCTCTCCCTTCATTCAAGCACTTGCATATGAATACATTACTTTTATTAAGCCCTGTCAAAAGTGGGTGTTGTAGTGGATCCCGAGTCATCCACAGTTTTCATTTTTTGCACCTAATGAAGCGTAAAGTGAGTTTTGAATGGCTTTGGTCAGTCCGAACCCTCTCTGACGATTCCTCCTGAACGATCGGCCTGGCTGACAACAATGAAACACTTCATCTTGAAGAATGTACGTTCTTTCTCAGAGACCAGCCCCTTGTTCCAACACCGTTTTCACAAATAGCTATTCTTCCTTAAGCGCAGTGCTGCAACTCTTCAACCCCACCCCCATGATTTTAGGGACAGAATTGCAGTTGACAGCTGAGTTTCTGGATGTCTCAAGTGCTGTGGGTTCATCTCCTGGGCATTTCGAGTGAAAGCTAGCAAGAGAACGCAGCCTAGGATCAGCTGTACTGAGCTTTTGTTTTTGAATACCACGCATTTCGCAGTGAACTTGTCACCTCTGGGGTTAAAAATACAACTTGTCCATACAAAATATATAAAGAGCATGGGTTATGTTTTATCCCCAGAAGTTATAGCTACTGATAGCAATGTAGTTTCAGCTTTGAACTGACAGTGATCCCGCCATCTGTCCTGTTTCCACAGGGGCGATGCATCAACTTTACTCGGGTGAAAGCAGAGGAGCCAAGGTCACCGCCACGCAGCAACTGTCCACCTCCACCTCCACCTCCACCGCCCCCTCCAGACCATCAGCCACTCATGCGACCTCCTCCCAAAAGACCACCATCCCGAGGACCCTCCATCAACCGCTCACCCCCAGGACCTCCACCAGCCCGGGCACCCCTAGGCCCCCGCGGACCCCCTCCTTCAAGACCCCCGCCCTGCCCTAGGAACAGGCATTGAGAACAATGGAGAGCCTTCACAGCTACCCTAAAATCTCTGCCTTCAGATTCGTGATATTTGCCAAAGCCACTGGTTTCCCACAGTTTCAGATTGATGAGCTTGCTTATTTGGAGTGAATGAAATGTGATTTGTTCTTATTATAAACACAGGCACTGAAAGAGGGTCTGCAGTGATGTATGAAATTATTACACATGCAAATGAATGGTTTTTAAGGCACTTTGAATGTTGACTTTTGGTATTTGTATATCACATTTTGCATGATGTTAATTTGTAGGTAGGTTAGAGCTGAAATATGGTATACATTATGCCCTGTTTTAATTTGTATCATAATTTTAATAGGTCACATCTAAAAAAAAAAAAAAAAGGAAATCAGATGTGTTGTGACTGCAGAGCAGTACAAACCAATAATTTATTAAGCCTTGGGTTCCTGGTAGGCACTTGAATATAAAATGACAACTGGTACAGGACACTCAGCATGATATTTTATGTAATATATTTTGTGTTTTGCTTTATGGATCATGGTTAATAGTAGTCCTATACAGCAGGTTAATATTCATGTTATAATATGTTAATGGGTTGGACTCTATGTGTTCTTTTAAATTGACAAAAATCCCATTGTCTTATTTTTGTTTTATATAATATTTTTTCTCTCTTTATTAATATGAGAATGATAACAACATTATCCCCATTCTATGTATATGTATAAAAGCAAGGATTAATAATAAAGTATTCAGTTTGAACTTGAGTTGAACAAGCTTTATAACCATGTCAGCCACTGACAGACAGTGAAATGTGCACAAGCTTTGGGTTTCATCTTCATTCAAGCCTATTTGCTCTGCTTTAATTTACATTTCAACCAGTTCCTTATATATATATAGACATACACATACACACTTCCGGTCAAAAATTTGGGATCAATAAGACTTGTAATGTATTTTTTTTTAAAGAATTCGCTTCTGCTCATCAAGGCTGCATTTATTTGATCAAAAATAAAGAACAAAAAACAGTAATCTTGTAAAATGTTACTACAATAAAATATGTATGGTCTATTTTAATGTCCTTTAAAATATAATTTATTTCTCTTATGCAAGGCTGAATTTCCATCAGACATTACTCCAGTGTAAAGTGTTACATGATCCTTAAGAAATCATTCTAATATGCTGATTTATTATTAGAATTATCAATGTTCCAAACAGTTGTGCAGGCAAATATTTTTTAGCATTTATTTTTCCATAAAATACTTTTTTCAGGATTATTTAATCAATAAAAATGTAATTCAATAAAATCAATAAAAAGAACAGCATTTATTAAAAATGTTAATCTTTTCTAACAATATACATGTTGCAATTTAACACATCCTTGCTGAATAAAAGTTCTAATTTCTTTCTTTCATAAAAAAAGAAAGAAAAAAATGTACTTTCCCCAAACTTTTGAACTGTAGTGTGTATTGTTAGAAAAGATTTCTATTTTAAATAAATGGTCTTCTTTTTATCTTCAGTGGAAGAAAAAAATAAATTATATATTATATATATCTGCTAAATGAATAAATGTAAATATAATGTAAAAAAATATATATATATATATAAAGCAGCACAACTTCCTGCACTGATAATAGATCTGCATATTATGATTTCTTGTGACACTGAAGACTGGAGTAATGATGCAGAAAATTCAGCTTTGATCACATTAGTAAATTAAATTTTAATCTATATTAAAACAGAAAAACGTTATTTTACATCATAATAATTTCCACAACATAAATTTGTTTTCCCCTGTATTGTTTATCAAATAAATACAGCCTTGATGAGTATACGAAACTCCTGTATAAAATTTTTTTTTTTAAATATTATTCTGATCCCAAACTTTTGACTGGTAGTGTGTGTGCATGTATGTCAACTTTTGCAAATCTAAGGCAAAATGGATGCTCATGCATTAATACAGAAAGAATATTTTTCTTTGATGAAGTCATTCTCCAAGAATTGGTCAAATTTCTAAAGATTGCATAATTTTTTTCTAAACCTTCTGCGTGATTGCTGACTGTCTTTGTTTTTAATAATAGTTCATTTTTTCTATCAGAAACATTTTACTGCCTTAGTGTAAAGTAACAAAACGCTTGATATGAATGAATATGATATGAATCCACATGACAAATAATATCCCTGAAGCTTAGACAAATTCCATAGAAAATAATAACTAATCTAAGAGCTGTATGTTTTAACTTTATCTCCACTCATTCCTCTCTGTAATGATTTAATACTCAGTAGGAGCTTGATTCACATCATGTAACAGCAACCAGTGCTGGCCCAGATCTGACCCACAAGGATTTCACACGGGCCAGATGTTGGCCAGATCTTGGCCAACACAATATTGCTGTCTGGGTATGGTCTGATGACTGCAGCTCCTTTGGCTGGGTCCACCGATCACTCATGAGAAACATCGGTGTGTGTTTACTGGCTAGAAAACCTGGAGCCCTGTGGCAGCACTGGAGATGTTCCCATTACAGGCTCTGACAGCCACACATTATTCCTCTGCCTGCTGTGCAGCGACAGCTTGATTGTTCTTGTACCAAAGGAGAATCATTCAGTTAGTGTATCTGTAATACAGTCTATATTTCCAATATCAGACTCAAAATTAGAACAGAAATTATTTCAGTATGTATCTGAATGCTGTTGCAATAAGTACTCGTTAACGCGCCTACATCGTCGTCTGTTGTGAAGTGAAACATTGCCCTCTATTGGCCAAAATGACTGCAGTACATCAGACAGTATTCAGAGTTCGATTTAATTAAAGGTTCTGACATTTTAATTGACATTCCAAACGGTGTTTGTCTGTTGTGATGAAAATACGACCATCCATACTTGCCTTCAGAGAAATCACTTTCTTTGTAGAAACTATATTTGGCCGAACATTCAGCAACTCACTAAACAGTTTAATTCAAATATTCTATATAAACCGCAGGCGGATGTAACTTAATGAAGTTATTAAGAGGTTAAAACGTTGTCCTGTGAGAATTTCCTTTTTTTTCAGTAAAGAATTTTCTTTTTGTAAAAGCCCTTCAAAATTAAAACAGAACAAAGAAACTCATACCCCTTTTATAATAGGCCTGTGTCATGTATTGTTAGTGAGAGATAGCTCTCAAAATCAGCTAGAGCCAGCAGACACCACCATAAACTGAGTCTGTATCACTCGATTCTCACAGGGCCCATCAGGGTAAATCCATTCAAGCTTATTGAGTAAGAGGACACGTCTGACCTCCAGCGGACCTCGTTCACTCTCTCTCTCACACACACACAGCTGGGATCTACATTAACTCCACCAATATCCTCTGCTGAAAAACTGTAGCACACAATATCCATCACTCCGTACCACTCATGAGATTTAAATTACTTTTTGATGGGCATATGGGAAATAGGTTTTTGTAACTTCAATAAATTTAGAAATCATTCTATTAAAGCTTCAAGAAAAAAAATGGCATTAGCCTTAATGTTTCAATACAAAAACTGGAAGGACAGTGAACAGCAATATGGGAATTGTAGTTTTTAATGGGGGTTTTCTGAAGAGTTTATTTTCCGTCCAACATAGGAAGTCCATAAATACATTTGGCACAAAGCTATTGTCATACTGCTATGTTCTTAAATCCAACCACAGCACACATCAAATAGGACCTCTTGAAATCATCTTTTGAAGAGATGCTTTCACAAGAGGTTCTCAAAGCATGAGAACAGGAACTTGCTCCTGTCCTCTCTAACTTTAATCTTATCATACAATGAAAAATGGGGGCAGATATAGGAAGACCACTAACAACAACACACTTTATGCTTTCCTCTTCTTCAGTATCCTCGATCCAGAGCTTGCTCCTTTTTTGGCCCCTCTGACCATGCCTTTGAACTGGCCTTGAAGTTTGGCCTTTTTCCTGTTAAAGGTACAAGTAATGTTTGATCAGCTGCATCCCTCATTAGAGGACACATGTAAATACAGGCTTTGATCCTTACCTGCGGTTAAGCTGGTCTTTCTTCAATGGTACATAGGCATATGGGTCACACTTGCCAGCCTTCTTAACATCACCTTTTCCCTTCTGCAAAAAACAGATGTTTAGAAGCTATTCATTTTGTTATTTACTAAACATGTTCTGATGAAAATGGCTCTTCACTTCTAACCTTAGATTTGTACTCCTTCCCAAACTCTGGTCTTCTATCCAGAGGTCTGTGGATTCCAATGCCACCAGCTGAGGAGTTCAAAGAACCACAATATATCATGATATTACAATCATTTCTTCGGCACAGTAATAGCTTTATTTTAATTAAAGTACCATAGTAAATCCACTATATTCTTTGAAGTATCTTAGAATGCAATGGTATTAATATAGTTGACAGCAAGTTGAGTGTGATACAGTCAAGTCTAAGAAACTGTCCAATTAGGGATTCAGTGAATCTGGAAGTCTGTCCGTGTAATTTTGCACATCTGTACACTATATACTGTATATTATTTCCAAAGGAAAGTAAAAATCTACAAGATAGAATTGAACTTCAAAAATGTTGTTGTCCTACCTTTGTATTCCATTGCAGGTTTGACATCCATATCATCATCGTCTAGATCATCATGCATTTTCCTCTTAGGATTCTTCTTCTGTTCAACAGGGACAGAGAGAAACTAACATCACAAAACCTTTCTGTATGCTTCCCAGTTCTGTCAAAGCAAGTGAAATACATAAACACTTACAGTTTTGACTCCAGCCTCTTCAAGTACATCATCCATTTCAGCATCTGAAGAAAGATATGGATATGACTGCACTGTTTTTATTATGATTACAAAATGTGAGCAATTTGTTTAACACAGATGTTTATATCCCACCTTTAGTTTTAGAATCATCGTCTTCAACCTCCTCTTTGATGATCAGCCTTCCATCGGATGTCATCTTGAACCCATGCTCCGTTTTGATGGCCTTTTTTAGATTTGGGTTGGTGGCTAGATATATTGTGGAATAAAAATGAGCAATACACACACAGATATATGAATGTACTTCAATTTGAGATGACCGAATCAAACTTGACAAATCTAAAGAGCCTTTACCCAAAACTCTCTGCGCTGCTTTTGGATCGAGGAAGTTGAGTGGTTCATCAGATACGCCTTCCTTTAGCCAGGCCTGGCCCTTTTTCATTGGCTTCTTCTGACCCTTTTTAGGCTTCTCATCCTCATCTGAATCAGAGTCTGTCTCGGCCAGAATGTCCTCAATACTGCAGAGAGACAAATAAATGAAGTACATCTTGCTCAGCACTGTAAACTAAGCTTTAAAATAACAATAAAACTTATTATGGAAAAATTGTACCTCTCTGCTTTCACTTTAGGCTTCTCATCCTCAGTGTCTGATCCGTCCTCTTCTGTCTTGATCACGAGTTTGCGTCTCTTATTCCTGGCCTCTGTTTTACGGATGTTCACTAGAATCTTCTGTTGATCAGCCGGCAACATGCTTTTGACCAGCTCAAATCTGAAAACGTTTTACATTACAATTTATACAAAGACACAAAAAACGCATTAAGAAATCAAGGACCAAGTAGTCAGATTTGATCAGCTGCTAAACTTACCCAAATTTCCTAAACAACTTGGTGTAAATGTTCTTAAGTTTCACCCTAAAATGTCTTCGCATGTCATTCATATTGCTGATGCCTTCCATCTGCAAGATGATAGGGGGGGAAAAGAATTGTAACACAGTCACTTTAATAACAGACACCTCTCCGACACTTTTCAAATGTTGAAAATATGAACTTGAAAACACTCCCTCTCTCTTCTTCACTTACAATAAGAGCAATATGGCTGGCTAAAACCTTGACATCCATAGAAAAGAGCAAGACTTTTAGGAAACCCAGAGAGGCTTTGACGACATCCCGCGTCCTGCTCGAAAGCAGCAGACACACATTTTGCAGCAGAGCCTCAAGTGAGGACACATCGATGGAATCTGCACATAAAGACCAGACCAAACAACATTTTTGCTTTACGGTCAAAGATTATAAACATTTACTGATTCTTTACAATCCATGTATCACTACGTTTTCTGAAGAAAAGGAGTTGTGCTTCCCCATTAAATTAAAAACAGGCTAGTTGTTTGATTGTTTCCACCTTATTTTTAAAGAATGGACATTCCTCCAGATATTTTTTATCTTTAACGTGCAATGCTTCCGGTCACATGCCCATTACGTTTCTTTGTATTATAAACTGACAACGTCATCATATTTTAATTCATAAATCAAACACTCTGGTTTGTAGTGCAAATAGTAATTCTTCTAGTTATTCATCTACAGCAGCAAATGAACTGGAAGTATTGCACAAAGAAAATAGCTTACTTCTGTTTTGCACATTAAGGTGGACCGCAGAAGTCCCTCCTACCTTTATAGTGGAACACTAGTCTTGTTAAAGCCAGAACTGTACAGGTGATCATCGTTACAGAGCCAGTTAGTCCAATAAACACATGACCTAAATACTCATTTATGGCATCTGAAAAAAAACATTAAAAAAAATGATTTCAGCTCATTGACACATCATAATACAACCAAATTAAAAGGTTTTATTCTCACCTTTTGTGTTCCCACAAAACCTTACAAATGCATTTCCAATCTCAACTAGGAGAGAGTAGGCATTTTTGCGGGCACCAATAGACATTTCCTTAGTGCAAAGAATGACCTAAACACACGAAAAGCCCAAATATTATAACGTCTTATAAAGAATAACGCTCTAATTTAAGATTGTGCTCTATACAAGACATACCTCAGGAAGCAGAGCTGTAATGAAATCACGGTGTTCTTCATTCAGCTGCTTCACTATGTGAATCAGACACTTGAGTCTCGGCTGAAAAGTGTCAAAAAAGCACCACATATTAATCCATTACACATTCTGTGTGGAAATATGATTGTGCTTTTCACAGCTCTCACCCGTTTGGAAGATGATGCCGCTGTCGTCAGGCTGTCCATCAGCATCGTTTTCAGCTGCTCGAGATTCTGCAGAACAAAAGCCTTACAAGACGCACTCTCTCCTCCACAAATTTCCTCCAGCACACGGTAGGCTTTCTTCTGGATCCTAGAATCCTTGCTCTATATACACAGACAAGTATTACATGAAGTACACTCATATCACAAGAGTGAAAATATGTTTTAAAATAGTAACAGGAAGATTCTTACCTCCACAAAGGGTTTAATCAAACTGAATGTCTGGGTCATGGATGCTTCATCTACACACGGAGCCATTGCCACAATCAAGTCGATAACTGAAAGCCTACAAAATAAGAGACACTTATTTTCCAAAGCATGATGTAAGTGAAGGTGCCATTCCACTGAAACAAAGCACTTTTCATATCTAGAGCCTTGTAAATAAAGATAATAAAGGTAGGGCGCTGTTTTACCGTGTGAATTTAGAGTTGTCTGCACTGTTGAGTCTCTCTGATGCTTTCTGCAGAAATGTGCACACCATCTGCAACAATGGAACAAATGTTTAGAACCGGCAACAAGGGCAATGGCACAATAAATATATGCAGACTGCAAGATATTCGCAGCAGGAGAGACTGCAATAAAGTTATTCTTGCTATGACATAATTTTTATAAATTAATTACCGCCTGTTCTGTAATGCTCAGGTAGACTCGGATTGTGTCCAGGACAGCCATCCTAGCAGACGCCGTCTCTCCAGGTATCGGCGGCTGACTGTAGACGTTAAATAGGATGGGAAGGAAGTTCTTGGAAAATCGTTGCAATTCTGCCTTTTCCTCCTCTGCGGATGACACAGAATAAGAAAAAAAAATGCATTCAGTATACAATCATAAATCTCAAAGAGCAGTCGTCAGAGAAAATATAGCCACAGCAATAGAAAAAAAAAAAAAAGCCATTCAGATTTTGAGTTGGTTTGGTTTTAACAGCCCAGCTGACCTGTTTCACAGCTCTTGTTGATGAGAGTCCGCAAGGCCTGGCAGATGCACAGGCGGAGGTCAGGGCGATCATTTAGGGTCATACCCAGAGACCGAGCAAAGCCCTTAAACGATGTCAACAGATCGGTGGGTTTAGTGCAGAACCCAGGTAACATGGTCCAAATCTGGAAAATACAAATTACTCCTTTAAAACAACAGGGAATCAATTCAAATAGATGATCCATTCCACAAAAAAACTAAATTAGCGTACCTGCATCTGTAGAGTCTGATACACTTTAGCAATCAATTTCTGTCCTGACTGCTCCAGTTCATCAGCTGAAATATCAGAGATCAATATTTGCATAAGCATATCTCAACATGTGATTTAATAGGGTACTACAGACACAAAATTACATTTCAACGTGTAAACCAATGCGAGTGTGACCAATACATACCTGTCTGTTTAAGTTTGTTTGCCAGAGGGAAAAAGTATGAGATGAAGTAAGCCATCTGAGTGTTTTTCACATGATCTCTTATGACTGGGATCAGCCAGCTCCGCGGGAACTCCAGGTCATCACTGCAAAAAAAAAAAAACGAACATTTCACAGCATTAATAAACTACTATTTAATTCAAAAGACTGAGATGCACCAGCAAAGTAACTCACTCTGTTCCAGTGATGAGGAGGGGCACAGCTTTCAGGACCACCTCTGGGCCCATGCTCTCCACCGCACTGCCCACAGCCAGATCCAGCTCTCCAGAGAAGGGGAACTGAGGGGTGGCCCGAAGGTCACCGAGAGACTGCAGACTCTGAGGATCACAAACACGTCTGTGAGTAAACTATCAATTACATAGAAACGCACAAACTACAGAATATACTGTATTTCAGTCAACCTTTATCATAATAGGATGAGCCTGTTTTCCTGCAGCTCGGTAGAAAGCAGCCCAAGGTCTGCAGCACAAACGGCCAAGAGGCATGAAAACGATAGGACAATCCTTCCTCCACGATACTGAAAGAGACAGAAACTAGACTTTAGCAAGACCATGCTCTAGAAAACATAGCATTATGAAAAATAAAAGTCTCAGGTAGCTCACCGAAACATCTTTAAGATGCAAGCCCCATTTCCAGCTGATGTGTTTGGTAAAACGGATCCGATTTCAGCCATATGCGGAGCCACACACTGATTTAACAGAGTCTGGACACAGAAGGGGAAAGTAACACTTTTAAACATACAAGAACAAAAAGAAACACAATACGCTGCTGATTCACATGTCATGACAAACCTTCAGAGTCTGAGTCGCAGCAGAGACAACTTGTGTGTGTGGAGACAGAAGACACGCCATGGTGACAGAGAAGAGGCGAGGAAGATGACTGATGCTCAGAGAGCTCTGTAAACTAGAGGCCAACAATTATGTAATGACCAAGATTCCTCACAAAGGCAGCAAACAAAAGACTCAGTGCTGAAAAGGGCCTACCTGGCAAGATGAGCATGGGCTTTTTCCATTACAGCAAGCCATGCTAGTAAAGGCTGCAGATCATTCTCACTTGGAACAAAGTCATATAGAGCCTAGAAGAAAGGTGTTGGAAGATGTGTCAATCTACAAAGTGGTCAATTAAAAAGCAGAATCAAATCCTTCTGAGACCATGTGCATGTGTTAAGCGATTATCATACTCACCGTGATGATCTGTGCGTTCAGTTCTGCAGACATGCTGGCAGGACAAGGCTTGCTGCTGAAGAGCTTGTGGAAAGCCTGCATTGCATTTGCTGTTACCAGCTTCAGAGAAACAGACGTGAGTGTTAAGAATTGACAAGTCAATGAGAACTGATTGATTCATTTAAAATGAAAACTAGAATGTATCCCTTAAACTGCTCTATTACCACATGGCTCAGGGTCATCAAACGGAGAAGGGTCTCACAGCAAGATTTGACAGAGCTCAGGGGAAGAGCAGACAGCAGGTCTTTCAGAAGACCCAGCACATGCAGAGTGGTAGTGTCTTCTTTGCTGCCTTGAGACGAAAACAAAGATTATCACTCAATCAGTAAGCAGAAAACTATTTAATTCTTTAAAATCAGAAAAAAACAACAACAATTGAATCCACTAAGTGTATTGTACCGTAGGTGGCGTTATAGGACAAATTGTGCTGCACAAGTGCCTCTGCAATGACTGCCTCTGCAAACTAATGCAGTTTGATTTTCAACATTAATATGTATGTTTTATCTAAAACTAAAATGCTTTTGAAAAATACAATTATTCATTTACACACTCACAGGATTAGTTCCACCAAAAATGACCAAGCAGTGAGGTATGAGAGTAGAATGGCTGTGTGAAAAGATCAAGGAACCACTCATCTGTCCTTTACTTGCATTCTACACAGAAATGCACTGTTGCTGAGTTTGCTCTCTTGTTTTTCCTTTATTCTTTTTAAATGATTTAGTGGTAGCCTGAGATGCTGGATAATTTCACCTGTTATCAAAAGCAGGTCTCATTGGTTGTTTTAAGCGTTCTGACAGTAAGTACATGAGTTTACTAACCTCCTGACTGCTCCAATTCTTTGCAGCAGAATTTGGCTGTGGCGGCTGCTGCTGGGTGATGGACCGGGGCATTATCAGAGAACATGAAGTCGCTGTACTGAAGGACTGCGCAAACACCCAGCTGTGCTGCTTTACGCACCTGCAACACATTATTCAGAAATATGGCTGTGCAATTAATTTCAAACAATTCCAAATGCAATATCACCTAGCTTGTCAATGAACATACAGCTCTGTGCAGTGAAAGCTGCTCAACCTGAAGGAAGGTGATGGAGATTTACTACTAATTATGGGACGGGCTTTAAATGACGAGATGCGCATGACAATCACATGCAATTAATTGCACAGCCCTATTCAGAAATGTCAAATAATTAGTCATTTGCTCTGCAAAGCGAGTACAAAAATAGTGTTTCCATTGTGTATTACCATAACATCTAGTGGAGGATAGAATTATTAAAATTGTACAAAAGGAATATCAGCGGTAACATTCCAACTCTGAGCGAATGGGAGTCAAACAGACAGACCTTTGGCTTAGAGTGCACCGTGAAGACCAAAAGCCCCTGGTACATCTGTAAAGTTGAAGCGTAACTCCAGACTGACAGATCCTGTTTACGCAGCAAAGTCGCAAGACAGGATATGATCTACAAATGAATATGGCAGAGATTAGTATAGCAGCGATTAGAACATGAAAGTTCAAAATAATAAGAGGAGACACAAAGCGCACTTCCTCCTTGCATCACAACCTCATCACATACATTTCCCCTCTGGTGGTCTTCAGTCATTTTAGATAAAAAAAAAAAAAAAATACCAAACCACTTGCTGTACGAACTAAATCAATCAGGGGCATCTTTATAAAATCAAAATGTTAGATTTATGAGAAGAGTGTACAAACCCATCGCAGACAGGACACAGAGTCAGAACTGGCTTGGTTTGACATGATATCTAGTAAAACCTTTGCTGTGTCTGAGAACTTCTTCTTAAGCACTGCCACAGGCATCCTTGAAAAGATGAGCAGTACATGTACTTATTTAGATCAACAGCTAAGGCCAATCAAAAATTCCTTCCTATGCGGTTTTATTTGACTCATGACGCACCACTCACCTTTTCATGACCAGGTTTAAGAGATAGGCAACAGCTGCCAGAGATTCACTGCTATCTACAGCTTCGAGTGTTGTCATCTGCAATTGTCATTAGCAAAAAATGCTAAATTAAAAGACATCAAAGTAGGGCTGGACAATATGGTCAAAACTTGTATATCACAATATATTTCTTAATTTCGGTCAATACAATATAATTCTGATATCGATATTAACACTATCAAAAACACCTCTTAAAAACTGCCAAGAACGCCCACAACAGATGTCTGTGTATACAAACTTAAGAAAAAGTCTATGACATCTCATTTAAAACCATATAATATTCTCTAAAAATTTATATAATTTCTTTACAAAAATAATAGTGTATTTACGGAATAGTGTACAATGTAACAAAGCTTTGTGTTTCAGATAAATGCTGATCTTTGGATCTTTCTATTCATCAAAGAATCCTGAAAAAAAATATTGATATTCCTCTCTTAAATATTGATAATCAGCATATCAGAATCTTAGAATGATTTCTGGATCACGTGACAGTGAAGACTGGAGTAATGATGCTAAAAATTTAGCTTTGATCACAGGGATAACTACATTTTAAAATAAAACGGTTATTAAAAATAGTAAAAAAATATTTCAATTGAACTGTTTCTGCAGTACTTTCGATCAAATAAATGCAGGCCTGGTGAGCAGAAGAATTCTTTAAAAGAAAAACATTATAAAAAATTCTTCAAAAATCTTCCTGTTCAAAAACTTTTGACTTGTAGTGTAAGTTGATAAATCTTATAGATTGAAAAAAAAATTATTTAGCCGGTTTAAAGAGTATGAAAAGTGCAGCAGGAAAAGAAAAAAAAAAGCCTTGCTGGAAACAGCTTTGTAAATGCAAACTGATTGTCAAACGCCACAATGAATCAATGTATAGGAAACACTGGTAATGTATCGAAATATCGGAAATGTGTTTAAAAACCATAGCAGTGTTATTGAAAAAAATTATATCACGATACATATTGATATTGAATTATTGTCGAGCCCTAATTCAAAGACTGATCCACAGAAAGTGCACTCAAGTATTTCAACACAGCCAAGTTGGTATGAAACAAACTGATTCCATTCGTGACTTCAACTTACCAAAGCTCCAAAGTACTCCGTCTCCGTCTCCTTTCCTCCCTGAGAGCGAATCACTTCAGTTACAGCAGCCAATACAGCACAGATCTGTAGAAAATGAAGACATTTATTATACACATTCAGCATTTCAATTTTGGCCGAACTTTTCCTTTAAAATATTCTTGTAATAATAGCTTAAGGTGCAGTTCTCTGGCCATCAAACTGAATACAAACCTCTTTATGTGCTGCAGAGTTTGACTCCCAGTAGCGCTGTACTTTTCTAAAAGTGAGGTTGGAGCAGTCCGACAGTCCACTAAGAAAAGTCCCAGAGGTTTTCTCTGTCAGGGCTTGATCCTCCATGGCATCTCCTGCTTCCATGGCATCACTGCTTCTCTGCAGACATCCTGCCTGAAGCTCATTGTGGAGTTTCAAGGAATCTACTGTCAGATCACTTTTTTCTGTTTAAACATTGACAAAGATCTGTTAAAACTCACGTTCACATCAAACAGACCATCTCAACACAATGTTACGACATACTAGTCACGAATACAGTCAAAACATCGGCAGTCAAACTGACTGTCAGAAATTTTCAATAACCCCGATATTAAATTAGTCGTCGCCCTCCAAATAAACCAAGCATCATGCTTTTTTTAGCTTGTTCACGAAGTTCGACCAGCTAACGTTACCCACGTGTTGTCAGACAGGCCAAAGTCTTACCAGAGGGACGGCTGAAATATCGGCCTCTCGCGGCTTTTCGATGGCGACTTGTCTCCGGATTGGAGTCACTACTGTGACCTTTCTTCCATCGCCTGATTTTCTGTGCTGTTCCGGATCGAAGTTTTCCGGACTTCACCATTTTAACAGGTGAAATTCCTTACAGTACTGCAAGCACGTTTGTCTCTCAGTCTGACGCCGCGTGTCGCGCTTAGACTTGCGTCATCAGCGCGCGTCTTCTTTGGAGGGGGTCTCATACCGCCATCTACTGAGTATTAAAAATAAATAAACTTAAGTTGATTTTATGTCCGTCAATGAATTTTGAACAGTTTTAATTATTGCTCTTTCTCCTCGAGCACTATGTAAGAGATGAACAATGACATGTCTAATTCTTTAGATAGCATTTAAACATGTTCTACTGTCTCAACTTCCAAAAATTCACCACACACAATTAAATACCATTTTGTCTACTTTTTAATTTCCCTTAATTCCAACATGAGCTGGCACTCATATAAAATATACTATTCTAGTCAATTTGCTTCATATTGTATATTATTAATATCAAAAGAGCAAAGAATAACTAAAAGGTTTCCACTCACATGACAGGACATGTGGTAAGCTGAGAGTTTGTCAGTCAGACATATATCTTTGTACGTTGTTTATTAAAACATGGTGTTAAAAATAAACCATTCTCTGGTATTTACACTGACACACATTTTGACATGTTTTACAGTTGCTATTTCATTTAATCACATAATATTAAAAAAGAAAAAAAAAATCCGTAAATAAATCCTCTCTTGTGGTGATTGGATTATGCCGCAAATGTTGTTAACAATTTATGATTTTTTTTAAAATTATTATTATTATTTATTTTTTATTATTAACCTGTCTGTCCTGCAATACATTATAAAAGCATGTCAACAAACAAATGTATACAAACAACTTAAGCACATGAACACAGGTTGTTTTGTTTATGTTGTTGTTTTACAGATAACACAGATACGTAAAAGTCTCCAGTCTATGATTAGTCCCCTATAAGATTTAAAAATCCATACGCTCTGTAAATTGAAAAAAGTTCTGCTCAGTAATGGACACTGAATCAAGGGTCAAGGCAAATGATACCGCATGGAATATGGAAATGAATATCCACACAACATATGTAGGGATATTAAAACCAAGGCAAGGTATCTAATTAAATATTATACAATTAGTATGCTACAATTATTGATTGTTAAGCATACAGTAAACGGAAACTTATTTTGCAAAATCTTGTGAATATACTCTCCAATTGCTGTGTAACTATATTAATATTTTACACATGCATGTATATATGACCTTTTCAGCTCCTCATAGGTTCAAGAAAATATACCTTTCTGGAAGAAAATGTTTGTGTTTAATATTTAGAAAAGCACAAGTGTTGAAACTCACACCGGATCAGTGAGATGATATAATAGAAACATAGGTTTGAGTTCATTGAGTCCCAGTTCAAAGATTTGTGTGTTTAGTTGGGAACAATGGGCTGACTAACATTGACCTGTATTATAAAGTCCTTCTGGATTTTGGTGTCTTGTAAACGTGTTTTATCCGTGAGTAGCTTTCCAGAGAAAAACCAGCGCTGGTGTGCGGTATCAATGTCTTCCTGAATTTGAAGCTGTTTTTTCAGCTGACGGATGGAATCGGCCATCGTGGCGCTGAGGCGAAGGTCTTTTCCGGTGGAGAGACGCACCTTCAGCTGGAACTCCTTCTCCTCCTTCTCCTGTAGCTCAGAGTTTTCAGACACATTATGATCGTTGCACTCAGACAGCAGGTTGACTGGAGGAGCCAAGCAGTATGCAGGGAGCTGATAGCGATTCCCCAGTTCATCATAGCACTCCATAAGAGACCCTGAAAAAGCAAATCAAAAACTCCAGTTCAGCTCAAATGCTGTTGTCATAAACCAAATGTGTATATTTAGTATGTACATATGTATATTTATATGCAAACTACTGTCTAAAAGTTTGGGGTTAGCGAGGCTGTTTTTTTTTTATTATAAAAAATGTCATAACAGTAATATTGTAAATATTATATTTATATTATAAGTATATTGAAATGCTGTTTAAATCTTTACCATGAGGCAGTGTGATGCTGGCTCCATCTACAATAGCCTGCGCCAGTTCATGGTCATTACAGTCAATCGCGACAGCTGCAGCTTTCAGTGCATCCCAGATCTCTTTACGGCCATCAAATGCTGGGGCCGTGTCCCAGAATTCATCTCTTTTACTGCGCAGCTGGCCCTCTGTCATAGGATATTCACTCTTCCACTTGGGCTTATCTTTCTTCAGGGGCTCATTGCGTCCTTTCAAGAGAAAAAGACATAAATGTAGAAATGTCACCTGAACAATCTTCTGATTATTTAGATATGCATTGCAATATATAAAATGGTTCTGATTTCTTATTAAAGGACAAGGACAGCAAATACATCTCACAAAGTGCATGTGACATCACAGCTTTTGCCCAAATGAGATTCATTGGACCTTTCCAAGAATCTGATTTTCCACACTAGAAGCTTCTCTTAAGACATGTAGCAAATGTTTCCAAGCACATAAATGGTGGTTTAAAACTACCTTTCCTTTAAACAAATTAAGCTATATGGATCTAAGGTAAAAATCTGCATCTAATCCACAACCATAAATCCCAACAGTCAAGCCAGCCCAGCTGAATCTCAACTAAAGACGAAGAGCTCAAGTACAGTAGGCCAAAGGGAAATCCATTTGAAGGCTATTGGCCTCAGTCCATAAGTGGCCAAATCTTTTGTATACAAACAAAATGTGACAGATGCACCGCACAGATTTCAAAAGAAACATTGTTAGCGATCTTGAGAATTTTCATCACTATTGTAATAAACCTGCTTTCGAGTCAAAGCAGCAGTCACTGCGACGCACTGGAAAAAGCAAAACAAATTATTTATAGTGTCTGAGATTAAAGACTTAATCGGGTGATGCAAAACAGGATTTAGTGGCCTCTTTCCCATCATGCATCACTCAAGATTAGAGTAGAACGCCACGAAACAAACACACTCCACAATTCAGCATTTTCAATTAAAATTTGAAAAAATTAACTAGTATCAAACCATTTAGCTAAATTGTTCCTTGTTATTATGCATTTTTCTGATAAACAAAGACTTATAAAGTCCATGATGCACTGTGATAAACCAGCATATTTAACACACATTCAAAGTAGCCTAACACTGGAATTTCACGAACACACAGATCAAACTGAAACTAACATCTTGCGGACTTCCTTTTTCATTTCTAAATACAGGAGATTAAAATGCTAATTTAATTTGGCTTCCAAAGGCAGGAAACTTTGGTATGACAGAACAGGTATGAACAAATCTGTATCTGCTAGCATTACCAAAAACCTGCTAAACCTTTCTTTAGATTTAGGATCTTATACTAACAAATAAGTAGGCTACAGACAACAACCTCAGCAGTTGTAGTATCTAACTCTAAACTGTACAATACTTACTTTTCAGCACAACAGTTATTGTTGGTCGATAGTCTCTTGAGTTTGCAACTCCCATGGTCTGAGCTGTCAGTTATTCCTCTAAGCAGTGAAAAGTTACTGGACAGTCGCTCCTATGACTTCATGCAGGGCTTTGAGAGACAATCAACTCCAGCTGCGCAGTGCTACAAGTTGTCCTGTCATAACAAAACTCATGACACTCCACTAGTATCTTAAACCAGTTTCTTGCTAAATGTGCACGCCCATCACCAGTTTTCTGAATCTAAAAATAACAACTGAACAAATACAAATCTAAGAAGATCACCAAGATATCTTCTAGCAGCATGAAACAGACCTTGCTTTTACAATCCTTGGCTTGGGTTTAGATGTATGAGTTACAACAAACCTAATCAAGTCAACTCTATTTTAGACTGGGACGGATAGTCAAAAATAAACTGTAAATCCCAGGATTGTCTAGAGCAGGTGCATCCAAGCAATTCCACAAATACTTCTAATCTAAAATGTCCCAATCTTAATGGATTTCTAGGTAAAGAAAGAACATGTTAGCATTTAAGCAGACAAGAAGTTTATATAATATCCAATAGGTTAATCTTTTTGTGTTGTGCCATCAAAATTAAGTCATTCAAGGAAAATTCAAGGAGACTCTCTTTATGTTGGTTTGCTTTAGAAATCAATAACATTCTTTAGAGTTACTGCAGGGACTTTTGGGATCTAAAGTGTAAGATCTGCCCTTGTACAAAAAAGAACACTGACCCTTAATGCCCAGTTTGAAATGGTGCCTAGAGGTACTTAAGATGATTTTGGTGATCTAAGGCATAGGTTTTCAAAATGTGGTCCAGGGACCCCCAAGGGGGTGCATAGAAAAGTTTAGATAAATCAATTAAAATAATATTAAAACAAATAATTATACGGTAACTTTAAATTAAATAAATTAGTAAATAAATATCTAACAGTACAGTGCTAAAAAAATATTAAATATAAATATTTTTCAAATAATAATTAAGACACATTAATATTATTTTATAATAAAGAAAATTCTATGGATTTCTTTAAAAAAATGTGGGGGTCTCATGCACAAGGTTAGGAGTTCATGGCATTTAAATAAAACTATTATAATAGAAAAGTTGCTCAGATCTTGGCAATTTACAGTGATACATTCTGAAAAAATATCAGAAATATAAAAAATTTAAATTATAATAATTTCACAGAGTAGGACAAATAAGTTTCCTCGTTCCAGGAACACCACAGTAAACGCATTCACACTATTTCCAAACAGGATTCCTCACAGATGAAGCCTTACCTCCTCCTTTGGTGCTGTATCTGGATGCATTCCTGGAGGACAGGTGAGACCTTTGACGTATCACTCCAAAACAACTTCCCATCACTCAAACTCACATCAGGACCAAGCTTCAGACGCCTGGATGCCCGAGTAAATGCATTTCTACAGGATCCAAAATGCAAGAAGTCCTAGTCAATGACGTTAATAAATTATATTTAGTTTTTGCATAAGAAAGATTTTGTCTAGTTGAATATTATTTTAGGTAATCAGATATTTTGCTGTCCGAGCGCAGACACATGCCCGTTCTATTCCGCTGAGTCGACATTCGTCTAAGACTTAAGCTGATCAGTAACCTTCCAGGAAGACAAAGTCATCACACGAATGCAGTCAATAGACAGGTAGTACAAATATAAACTTGATATTAAATTATCCTCGGAGTTTAACACACACATAATTCCGTATGTTGTCCACACTCAAACCCCTAAAGAAGAATTAATCAGTGTTGAGCCCTAAACAATGAAACCGGTGAAGTGGTGAAATCTGCGACTAGAGGGCGCTCTTGCACATTATCCTGAACAAGCGCTGCATGGAGAAACAGCAGAAATACAGCAGGGGATATGGCATATTCATGTATATTTTCCCAAACGTTACTCCAGTTACTGATACAAGAAAACTGTAGTTATTTGCTATTAATCACCACTGACCGGAGGAAGAAAGAAAAAAATAAATGAAATGAAATGGTGAAAGGATGGTACACTGCCATCTAAAGGCAGCAATATATTTAATGCACAGCAATGCATTTATAGATGTTAAAGCTGCAGTAGGGAACTTTTGACGCTCTAGCGGTTAATAAACAGAACTGCTTGCGTCTTGCGGAAGAACATTGTAGCCGTTGCTACTTCTCTCTGTTTAGGTCTATGAAGAATCACAAAGGTACTGGGTTACTCCGCCGCGGTACCCCCGAAGCAATCTAAAATAGTCCGAATATAAACACTTATTATAGGTGTACCCTAGTGATTCAGGACAAGCTAAAAACACGGTTTGGGAAATGGATTCATGGTGTACTCGCTTATTATGTTCATTTTTCTACATTTTGAACACAAACAAAGTTACGGACCGCAGCTCTGATTGGTTGTTTTTTACCTGGAGCGCATGACTTTCTGCAAATGGCAATAGGATCACTGGGAGGAGCCAGAGGAGCTTGATTTTTTCCTCAGATTATCTGTCTCATATTCTACTGTCAGGACATAATGACAGGTTTAATAAATATGTAAAAAAAATTTTTTTTACAAAAGTTCCCTACAGCACCTATTACAAACATCCAAACAGTAAAATGATGAAACAAGAAATGCTGTTTATTTAGCATATAATAAAATTCTAATCAAGTTTCTTCAGATGTGGTTGACTATGGAAATGAAGTATTGGATTTCAGTGCATTTAAATGATACTGTAAGTGATATAAATAATAAGTTAAAATCATATTTACATAATCAAACATTAAGCCCCACATGGCTGGAGGGTGAGTAAATGGTGACTGTTTTTTTTGTTTTCAGGTGAACTATCCCTATAAACACAGTATCTTCCAGAGATCGCACAGACAACTGTCATGATTTCATTATAAAACATTGATAAAAACATCCAAAATATTCATGGTATTTCTGGAGGGCAGCCCTTTCGTTTGGCCAGAAAGAGCAAAGGTCATCCAGTGAGATCACCGTCTAAATCTGGGCTCTGCAGTCTCCTGTGTTCCCAGGGCTCTGGTCCAGCATTCAGCCTTGGCTCAGGCTCAAAGGCGCATGA